>NW_017305916.1:1273895-1284610 GCF_001594115.1 Trachymyrmex septentrionalis
GCCGTACGTTTATTCCTTCACTAAGACTTTCTTTCCTAAGGCTTGAAAATTCGGCTTTGTTAGCGACGTCGGAGTTCCACTATCACTTGATGCGATACTCCACTCCGTGATCGAAAAATATTCAGGAGACAAAATTCAATAGACGATATCGTGCGATGCGAGCTTTTAGTTGTAATGGAGTTAAGATATCTCCGGAAAAAGGTCAACATGTTTCGTGTTTTTTCTCGCTGATTTTGCTTCTTCGCGAAACGTCTTATTGCATACCTTTGCGAGATAGTACAATCGAAGAATATATTTTAAAAGACGATACATTGGAAATTACTTACTGAATGCAGTTTTAATCTATAGTACAGCATACTTGCACCTTCATCTTAATTGTACATTTTCCTCTCGTTTGAATTAGATACAAGCAAAATAATAACATTAATATCGTCGTTCAAAGAATTTCAATTAGAATATTTCTTTATTTAAAAACTTGTATTTAATCAATAATTTTTAGTACCAATTAAGAATAAAATCACAACTTTTTTTTTAAATTAAATTATTATTTGTTTTTTACTATTTAAATAATCCTTTCGAAAGAAACTACCGAATCATGAAATGCATGTAGAATGATGTAACCTTTATTACTTTAATTGCAGGCAATTAGAAGGATATTTTCGTCTTATCCTCAATTCTTTGTATGAAAGAAGCATGCACATCTTGCTCATTGCGGCTTGATAATTCTATTCGCCGCGATAAGCTGCTTTCGTATGCCCTTTCGATAGACCGCCTTTCGAGAGATACGTCGGTCCGTCATAATGGAGTCGGTTTTCTACTAGGAATTATTTACTCACGTCAAGAACGCGATGAACATCGTTCTAAGAGTCTTGCCCGAAGTCTTGCCTACCATATTTCTCGTTGGGATTCAACATCTCAAAGCTAGTCCCTGCGGCGGTTACTCGTTCTTCTCCTCTTTCTCTCTGTCCCTCGTCCGCTTCTTACACGATATCATTACGCAGATAAAACTGCTTTGCTGAAAGGCTTCCGAGCTAATCGACTGCCATACCGGGTCCTATGCTCTCGTTGAAAGCACGCGTTTCTCGAAACCTTCCACGTGTACACGTGGAATGTCAGTACTTTGATTGCCATGCTGATAATCTGATAATCCGCGGTACTAAATATATGTGTAATTTTTTATATAGTCTCAACCACGTAATTTTCTCTCTTTTTCTTTTATGATATATATTCTTGAAGGTTGTTTAATAATCTTTACTATCTGCTTTGCTTGTAGATGGTAATTATGTCATAAAATATTTGCTTTACTTAGATATTTCAGTCTTTTAATCATCGTATTTTTAATTTTTTAATGACGATATTGTTGGATATAAATATTAAATATACATGATATATATATATATATATCATTACGTGTCGCTAACGAAATTCTAAAAATATATTTTATCATGTTTCATTATATCTTACAACATAATAATATGCAGGTTCTATTACGTACGAGTTAGCAATATATTATGAGAATCATCAGGGTGGTCTTGTTAAGGTGAAGTGTGCCACAAATCATATTGTAATCTCTTAACTTTATGTCATCGCTTCTTGAATTATAATCACGTTGTTTGGCAATTATACCATAAGTCGAATTTTTATCTCGCTGGCTATTTATGTACGTTTAAGAGTTTTGTCAGCACATAAATACTACACATATGTCAGAGTTGTATCAATTACTCAATCCCGTTACCGATGATAATAGTGTCGTCCTGCTGCGATTTTAATAAAAAAAGGTACAAACTGAATTTTTATTCAGTTATTGTCATCATTAAATCACGCAATATCATACAATAATGTGAAATCCTCTGTATTTTGCCATATGACTTATTATTCTGTTGCGATTGCAATTAACCATGATGAACGTTTATCATTTTTGTGTTACATATAAATATTTTCATAACAATATATTGATGCGAAATACTCGATAATTACACTACATTGCAAACAGATAATTATTTTTTGGATCGAAACGTGTGATATGCAAACGACAACTAAATACGTAAATAACAGAATTATTGTTAAGCATTTTCGAGCGGTACCATTGATATTTTGATTTTATCGGATGTGAAAAGCGTCACGACAGCAGGAAACAAAGAACCAAAGTTGCCCAAGGAATATAACACTATCAGAAGCTGACCGTCCACGGAGTAAGAAGACAAGTAAAATATATATATACGAGGCAGAGGCGGGCAAGCAACCAGGTAGACAAGCAAGCATGCAGCCGAGCATTCTTGATGAACGTGCCTGTTTATATCTACCGGCTGAAACCGCCGAACGAGCAGCCGCACGAAGATGCCGAATTCCGCCCGTTTCCAATAATTTTATTTTTACTTTTAATACGCCATCCAACGATGGAATCGCGCGAGGAACGCCCGACGGCGCCTGATGGTGTGTGTGTGTGTGTGTGTGTGTGTGTGTGTGTGCCGCCTCGATATTAGATAAAGCCGACAACGAACGAGCAGTTGGGCTTCTCTTTCATTCTCCCTCTTCGGTCTCTGCTTTTCAACAGCCACTGCTCGATGAGTAACCATGCGAACATCAGTCTTTCGTAGTCGAGCGAGACGCGCTACTTCCGATCTGCAAAACGATCGACTCTCTTCGCAACAACCGATGACAATGATTGTTGACACAAATTAATGCGTCGCAACGTGGAACGTTCAAAGGGATATCGTTCTTTTCGTAGCTAGTTGATTTTATGGACAGAGTGATGGGATAGAAAACGATGTTTTCGATGTCAGATATGATAATAGTGAGTTGTGATAGTTTAATGGGTTCGAGCTGTCACATGTGTTTTACTTCCCACGTGTTTATTCTATATTTCTGCAAAATGTACACGTCATTGTTTCCTCTTGCTTGGAATTTAGCCCTTAGATAATTTTTAGATTAATTTGTTGATAATATTATTGAGATATTAGAAGGCAAATATCGTAAACTCAATGAGCTGTGGGGAAATATTGACTCTTCTTTTTATTTCTACCGTATGATTTCTCATATTTGGACGCGCCTTCGTAAATGCGGAATTTCACTCTTTCGAAATATCGAGCGGCCGGCGGAATGGCGACAGTAAATAATGTCCATTCGTTTGTAGCGTCATCGATAAATCATCGAGCGTCATGACGGGAAATTGAACTTTCGAGAATACTTATGCCCATACCACGTTATTATTCATGTCGATAGTGCGGAAGCGCAAAAAAAGGATACGCCAGCGCGTATTTCAGAACGATCGATTATAAATAACGTCGTAGTGTTTCCTTGATTCATCCACGTTGAGAGCACATAAAACTTTCCCACGGAAAAGTGGTGGCGTAAAAATGAAAGAATAAAAATATTCCTTTGAATTTTTTTTATGTACACTTGGAATCTTCTCTGAAATATTTTCGCTATAATTTTTCGTGTAGTCGTAATTTTACAATCTTAACGGGTTCTTTTTTAAACGTTGATATATCGTGTGAAAGGGATTTAAGGAATCGTTGATATTAATAGCAACAACATGAATAATAATAATAAAATAATAATAATAAAAAGTGAGTGAGTGAGTGAGAGAGAGAGAGAGAGAGAGAGACATAATTAATTTCATATATTTTTTTTCTACAAAAATTATTTAATAGCGATATTCGAAGGCGAAGGGAAAGAAAATTGGAACGGAAAGATCAAAAGTATATAGGAATCGTAAGAAAACGAAAATTCGAAGCGTACGATAATATTGTGCTCGATAAATAATGCAAATCTGGTGGAACCCTCCTAAGCTTCCGCAAGCTGCTTTGTAACGCGATCAGGATTGGTTGGCGAGCCAACCGCGGCGTCGACGCATCGCATCTGCGCCACCGACTCGCGAGAATTTATGTGCAGGGCGCGTTGTCTAAGGCGGGCCAACAACGGACGACGACATTCGCAAACCAGCCAACTTACCCCCACGAGTACTCGCTGAAACACACAGGTGATTTCGTTGAGTTAATTACACCCCATGAAACTTCCTACCGGTCTTATTACGTTGTGGCACACCGCTGTCGCCCTAAAATGATACAGATGACCCTTTCCTTCTCTCTCTCTCTCTCTCTCTCTCTCCCTCTGCATCTCTCTAGTTTTACGCGTTTCGTAATGTGCTTAAAGTAACGTTTTAACGATGGTTTTTTAATTAGTATTTCTCTGATAGATTAATATTTTTTATTCTTGAAATAACATTTAATATCACTTACGTGTTTAATTATTTATGTCTATTAGACTGGTACAGCCACAATTTTAAATTTGTAATTCAACGAAAATGTCGATGGATTATATCTTTCTAATATTAATCAATAATGAAACAGTGAATTGAAACTCTGAATTGTTTCAATATTATCAATAAAAATATGTAATCAATATGCTAAACAATAACAAATTAATTATATTGAATTAATAATGATAAATAATAATTTACTATTAATTAATACTGATTAATGTTAAATTTATTGTATACTGTGGACACACTAAGAATGTTAGTGTGATGTTTTTTCTGTTTATTGCTTTCTATTAAAAAAGTAGCTGTTTCTTATTTAATATATTTAATCTTTTTTGTATTTGCGTTTATTTTTAATTTTTCTGTTTTTTTTTATTTATTTTTATTTTTTCTGTAATTATAATAATATTAATTTTTTGACTCACTAATTTATACTTGTCCGAATTATTTATGGTCTCAAAAAAAGAAAGAATAAATTTAAGAAACTCTTTAATAAAATTGGTAACAAATTTTTTTTATATACTTTACGTAATTGTAGCGTTGTTACATTCTTGATTTATTTTATTAAATTAAATAAATTGTTAGCAATAAATTCAGAATTATAGAATACTTAAGGAGCAATGAATTTTGGAATAATTTTTATGTTGAAACAGTTATTTGTTTTCAAATACTTGAAAGATTTTTATAGCAAAACAGATTTGAAGCGTTGTATAGTATGAAAATTTTCGGCTACTCTCCGTTTTATAGGTTCTATATAAAGTTATTTGCGTTATTGCACATTTTGCGAGCTGTTTTCTAATTCCACATACGTTGCTGACGGAGATGCAATTTTGACGAAAGCAGGGGCTGTACATATACATATAGCGAAGATGTATTAAGTCTATCGATGATGCCTCGATCGATAGGTAGGTACCGTAATTACGGTAATGTTATGCGAACTAATTGGAGGATTTTGTGAGAATCGATAAAAACGAGATTGCTCAGCATCAAAATCGAGTATTATATATCGGATATCCCCAAGAAATTGGTTATCGGTGTATTGCTGCCCGATCATTATTACCTCCGTAATACAAAAAGGATCAGAAAATCATCTACAATATAATCTAATATAATTTTTTTGGCAGTTCTTTTTTTCTCGGTTGCGTCTCATCCATACTGATAATTTTGTAAATTAAGAATGTATTCGCATTATCGGTCATGCGAATTTTGCTTGCTATTCGACCGCCTTTGATCAATGTCGCGAAACACTCAATCTGAAATTTGCGATATATTCTTTTTTAATAATTTCTTTCAAATTTAATTTATTTATCAGTTTATTTTTATCTTAAATATAATACTTGAGATCAGATAATCATATCTGATCAGAAATTTATTTTTACTTAGTAATAATATCTTTAATAGAATAATAATAAGAGATATTGAAGGATAATTATGGAATAAGGAGTAACAAGTTTGTTCTCCTTATTAAGTTCTTAAATATTTATATCGCAAATTTTTATTGCCCTTTAAAAATTGGAGTGGCATTTTGTTAACTATTTTCAGATTGTCTCGCGAAATGCACACTAGATTATGTCTTTCACGAAAAATGAAGAATTAACGTTTCAATTACGATTTCTCTAATAAACAAACGGAAGCCGCTTTAACCTCTGACCGAGCAAACTTTTGCTCCGACAACTAGTTAGGACCTCGTACTCGTAGTTGTCGGCTCTCTTTTTCTACAGCGGCGAGTTTGAAAGGAACAGCTAACAAGTAGTGTAAGTCGCGGTAGAAAAGGGGAACGGACGGAGACAAACAGATGGCAGCAACGACGAGAGAGAAGAATATTGCACTGGGAGATCCGCGGCCGTGTGGTAGTTACTTCTCTCGTAGCGTTACGAAGTTACATCAACGACCAATCCTTACGATGTTAACAAGGACATGAAACTAAAATTAGAGA
The DNA here is from genome assembly GCF_001594115.1 of Trachymyrmex septentrionalis. Taxonomy (NCBI): domain Eukaryota; kingdom Metazoa; phylum Arthropoda; class Insecta; order Hymenoptera; family Formicidae; genus Trachymyrmex; species Trachymyrmex septentrionalis. The sequence continues at coordinate 1,280,093 of NW_017305916.1, forward strand.
ACGAAAAAGATGTAATAATTATAATTTTTTAAAACAACTGGAAGCGCGAAATAGCGAACTCTGCTGAGCGTAATTATTAATCATTTCCAAAAGACATATTTATAACCAATCTACATATAAATATATTTAATTCTATAAGAATTAAGGAGAGAGAGAGAGAGAGAGAGAGAGAGAGAGAGAGAGAGAGAGAGAGAGAGACTATATAATTTAACAAATTTAATAACATATATATATATAATATAAAATATGCATTTAGTAACATGTAGTTATAAATTATCTGCGGTCTATAAAAAGAAATGAAAATTAAGTTGTTTTTATTAAATTATAGTGTCTTTTTTAATTTTTATAAAATTAAATATGGCTGTGGATAAGCTGGTTTTGTATTTTAGTTCTTACATATATATGTATTAATTGATTAAGAACACATCTATTATATTATAGCGATTACGGTTTAGAATGTTGCTTTTATTCTGTAAATAGATAACCAACCTTGAGTCTATATTTACAATAGGTATTGATATCACTGTTAGAGGATTGCGATAACCATGTGTTACTCCTTGTTAAAATCCTAACATCTATGTTACATTTACGAACGTATTACAGGGCAAACTTAAATTCCTTAGGGTCTCGCATACACGAGTATGAAATTGGCAGCTCCAGCTATCCAATGTCCGGGGAACATTTGTAGTCAGGTCATCTGTGTTTTGGGGATACTAATAAATTTTTATTTGATAATATATGATATAAATGAAATTAATTTTTTAAACGTAATTAAATAATTAAAATTTGTTAAACGTTTACATTGTGCGTTTTTGTCTAACTCATTCATTGCAGTTGTCTGTTGACAAAACGGTGCAATCTTTCATTAATTTCCTCTTTGTTAATTTTAAACGGTAACAACAATACCAAGTTACAATGTAGTACAATACATTATAAATCTAAAGTGGGCAATTTAATTTGCATTTGTGTAATGATACATTTGTGAAGTATAGCACCAATCACGATGTGAATTAGCACAACGAGTATTCCGTGTCACGACTCATCTTCCTTCATTACCGCGATTTGCATGACACAACAGCGAATTAAACAACTTTGCCGTGCGACACGGTTAACTCGGCGGTTTCGGTATCGTGCGACGTGTTTTACGCGACGGTACGTTTTTGGGAACACGAACTCATCGTCCGTGTCGCGTAGGCGCGAGCGTGCGTGCAACACTGGCAGAATGGTGTTGCGAGTGGGTGGTACGTACGTGTTCGGCAGTGTGCAATGTCCCGCGGCGACACGCCAAGGCGACGGTAAACAATGTGAGCATACATTACTTACACCCCACCCAGTACTAACGCATTGTGCCACGCGGCGTGCATCCGCGCGCGGACTCCACATCAGCACCTTGTACGCACCCATCCTCGTTCCCTCTGTTTTCTTTTCACACGTTCTTTTATTTTAAACAGCGTTTAAAGTATACTTAATGTATTTTCCCTGTATTTGCGCATGGAAAAAGTATTATAACGGTAACGTACCTTAAAGAATCTTAAGAAGAATTGTAATTTTTTTCTTTCCTGCTTTTATTCCTCCATCCATCTGAATTATTTTGCCAGTTCAGATCCGATATTTTCTCTTTTGCATCACACGTGGTACGAAATTAACGAAAAGAATTTATACAAAGGATGTATTAGGTGCAATAAATTAATTGATAGTTCTCATATACTTTATTTTTTCTTATGATGAAACTATTCGAAGTGCTGTTAAATTGATAATGTCAAATTTAACTTAATTCAAGTAGCCACTGTCCCTGTATATTCTTCTGTAAAATAATGGTTAAATTTGACACTGTGCAATATCAAATTAATACTATATATAGTGTCAAATTTAACTAATTTAGTTTATTTATATTAACTAATTTCGATTTAATTGAATAACGATATATTTAGTAGAAGCAGTGGAGACTTAAATTAGGTTAAACTTGATATTAGAGATTTAACAGTATGGAATTTTAATGATTTGATGTTTTAAAATAGTATACTTTTAGATACATCCTATAACAATCTTTAGATTATATTTTTTTAATATCTATTGATTATTGGTTTTATTATTAAGCGTAGCAAATGGATATGACTATGTTTTATTACCGTTGAACTTTTTCACTCATTTTTGACAAATAGTTTAAGATTCGAGTTTGTTCTGATTTATTGAAGTCGATTTTTACTTCGTAACATTAAATTGGTCGATATATTTAATTTGTGACACCTGTAGTAATGTCAATACTAGCAAAAATTAATTGAAATATATTCTCGTTATAACGACCGTTTTCATCACTATCCGTAGCACACGATAATTGATTTCTGCAAACTGCATGCCAATAAGAGGATGAATAAACTTACAATTTATTTTTATGCTTAACGCATCGTCCAACGTATCTTATTTGATAAAACAAGCTGTAGTATTGTTCACGTACTTTAAACTGTTTTTTCTCTTCTTTTCTATAAACGCATTTGTTATAAATAAGGTAGTTAGCTCAGAAATCGTCAGGGTACCCGTTATAAAAAATTATAAAAAATATATAATTAAAATATATATGTGTGTGTGTGTGTGTGTGTGTGTGTGTGTGTGTAAATTTATGTATTAATTATTTCATTATTTGTGTATGCGACAGTTAAACACGTATGGCGATTTGTCGGGCATACCCATGGCGATTATTGGGCAAATCGTTATGGCATGACGATAATTCGTACATTTGCGTCTCTCTACGAAGGATTTTTTCAACAACGGCAGTAGGTATAAGAATTTTAGAGTGACGTTTTTATTCGTCACAAAAAATAGATTTAAAATGACCTAAAATACCAGTCACTCACTTTTCAATCTGAAAAATATAAATTTGCAATGTCAAGCGTTTTGATTAACGCGACGATTACTGGGCTAACTACCTTAAATATTGTTTTTTTTTATAGTATACATTATTTTGTAATATAAATATTTATTTAATATTAGATTTATGAACTTGATAACAGAAGTTTATTACAGTTCTTTTAAAGAAATAAAGAAAAATAATTTTGTTAAAATAAAAGTGAATTAGTGTTTAGCGTTCTGAATTCTTAGCTGCGTTAATTAATATAAAATTGTTTGTCAATTAAAAGCTGATTATTTATAAGTATTTTAATTAATTCAATTTTTTATGTTATTTAATATATGATTGTTGGAAGAATTTTTATAGATAAATATAAAAATTTGAAGTCAGAGGAGATTTTCGGATAAATACGAGACATCCGTGACATTTTCTCGAGTGTTGTCAAATCGTCTCGTGCTGTCAGACCTTTAAAGGGGTGCCTTTTCCAAGAGAATCTGAGAAGAAAGATGTTATTGACACAGTAATAACATGATAAGATATATTTTGCCCGAAGTCTAACTCTCTTTCCTTTCGTGAGAAAAAGTCATAGGTAGCATCTATGAAATAACAGAAATCGATTTTTCAATTTTTATTGTGAAAATCCGACATTTTGATGCTTATATTAAAATTTATTAAATTCAAGGCAAGCTCATTCGGAAATTCAATTTCGGATAAGTAATTATAATTTTTAGTAACTATTCTTATAATTTAATAAATATTTAATGAACAGGATATATATGTAAATACTTACAACATTTTACATTCTTTTTGAGAAATTTTTATTTTTATATGTAGACTGAAAGAATTAAAATTTTCGGATTTATGTTGATCGCTCAGAAAGCTCTTCCTCTCATTATCGATAACTAACAAATGTAATGAACGAGCGATCATCGATGGGAAGGATCACGAATACCTGGGGAATTCATGTCGTTCTCACGCTCAAGAAAGAGGGCTGTTGCCCTCGCCGTGATTACATCAATTCTCATATTAAGCAGGGAGAATAAGATCAACTCTTATAGAAATCTGTGAAGTACAATCTTAAAATTTTATCTAACATGCCATAAATAGGTATGCTCTAGTTTATAGAATTTTTGCTACAAATAATACTTATAGCTATTATATCTATCTGACAATTGAGAGAGAAACTGAGGACTATCCAATGTTCGTTTGAATGAACTGAACCGGCCATCTATTTACAGATTTAGAGTAAGGACAATACTCTGAAGCGTAACGTCACTTTTTAAAATAACGTGTGATCAAAATATTTTCATTTATTTTCAATTATTGTAACACTTTGAATTTTTAGAGATTTAAAAAGTAGATACGAAATTGTCTAGCTGCGCAAAATTGTCTATCTTTTTAAGTTCTTTTAAAATGTAAGACATGCGCGAAATTGCCAACATGCTTCAAGCTAATACAATATAGGATTATTACTATTTGAAGTCAGGGAGACAGAAACTCATAGTAAAACTTGAACAATGGCGAATGCGAAGTAGCTCCAACTTTATAATATCTCGATTTTTCTGATCGCTGATATGATAATAAGGATGTTTATGTAGTAAATATTTATTATTAACTTTGTATAAATTGAAGTTTATGTAACAACAATTACACGAGAGGGCGGGGGGGGGGGG
>NW_017305916.1:1284710-1306728 GCF_001594115.1 Trachymyrmex septentrionalis
GGTCACGAAAATGAGAGCGAGACAACGAATTTGTAAGAGAATTAACAATATAGCTTATGGAAATTGCGAATTCCTATTTATTTTGTTAATATTTATGAATTGCAATCATAACTGACAATTGAAATTTTGTATAATATATATAAACTGTGAAGTATCGTTTTACTGGTTTTTATATGGTATGTGCATATACGTACGAGTACGTTAAATATGTACATAAGTATCTTGTTATTTGATGTTATCTTATTGTAGCTTATAGCAAAAATTTGCATAACCGATCCTGTGTGATTGTATTACTGTCAATAGTATTATTCAAATCTTGAATATTTAACTATTTAATTTGCTGTGTGTCTCAGCAAGAAGATTCTAGTGTTAGGAACAGAGGAAAAAGTTTAAATTGCCGATAAAAAAAGAAGGTAACTCGGTAGTCAACATCAAGTTTGTAGGAACCATATCCATTGGTTTGTAATGGTAAGTCCTGGAATATCGTTCCAACAACGAGATGTTCCAACGACTACTTGCAGCCTCCCTGTTCTCGAGCAATTCGAGTGTATCCAGGTGTTAAGTCGATATCTTCATCGTGGCAACACGCAAATGAGAGGTGCTGCAAAAGACGCCCGGCAAGTAGAATGCGAGATCCACGTGATCGTACGGATAATACGAGGGAGAGTACAATGCCAGTGTCATTCGCATTCCTCGTTTGTCAAGCGCACGTAAAGGCGAGATTAAGGGAATCCCTTCTCTCCCATTTCTCTCCCTCTTTTTCACCTTTCTCCGTCTTTCTTTTCTGTTTCCTCACTTTCCTCATCTTCACCCTTGCACATTTCCCTCTCTCGCTCTCCTTTCCCTCATTCTCTCGTCCTCTCTCGCGTTGTAGATACAACCGTGACGGTTACAAACGATACCGACGTTCCAAGGGGTTACAATGGATTTAAGTCACGTTCGTTCCACTTAATCCGCGGACATTCTTCCCCGGCTTCCACCTACGAGCTTTCCCTGCGCGTCGACACGGGCTCGAATTCCTGGATTCGTATCCGACGACGTGAACGTAATTAAGATGTAACGCGTCCCTTGAATTCGAGCATGTTCGCAGTGACGACGTCGCATGGAATAATTGTCGCAGTAACAAATTTGAGATTGAAAATAAACTATTCAGAATGAGACTACTGAGAAATATACAATTTACATCACACTGTATGTATCACTCTATTTATTTACGCTATATATAATACATCACTCTATTTATTTACGCTAATCTTACGCGAGTCTGCCGTAATGTCGTAATTGTAAAAAATGTGTAGAAATGTATAGATATCCGGACGAAAATATTGAGATATTATGAGAACGATAATGCGCCGATTCTTAAATCTCTTTAAATCGTAAATCGAGGAACTGTCTAATAATATCACGTAAAAACGAAATATCATAAAGCCTTGATTTCAAATTTCGAAGGGCCATAATTCATCGGGCAGTGACTCGGGGGGGGTCTGCCACGGTCAGGTAACCCGGATACCTACGACATGGCAGGGCGGAAACTCGTTTCGCCATAACAATTTCGCGGAGCGGATAACAGGAGAGCGCCCGCTGGAATTACGTACAAATGGCGAGCGTTATCCGTTCGCGGGGCGCCAGTAAATCGTTTTATCCAGGCCGTGCCGGCGCACGGACACAACGGCGTTTATTTAACTGTAAGTTCAGCCGCCGTGGCCATTTTTCTGAAACTATTCCAACCGGAGCCATTACCAGCTCGGGACGACCGAGACGTTAAACCGTTCCGGCGCGGCGGCCTGCTCGCAACTGCGATACGGTGCAACTTTTGTCCTTTATGGGAGGTCCTTTAAATATAGGACGACCTCGCCCAAGTGCTCGCCACCTTGCGTTTCGACCCTCTCAAGATTAGAGGTCCGCGACCTTTAACCGACGAATGCACCGTATACTTTGCTCTTGTGAGATAAAGTCGGTGAAGCTGGCGCGAGAAAATTATTCGGAGAGAGCATCCGTGGAAAGTTGGCACGATATAAATTTTTCTCCCTCAGACTTTGGTATCTGTAATGTTTTATGCGTATTTGAATGTCTATGAAATACCATATATAACTTAAACAAGCTTCAAACTGCTTGTCATGATTTAAAAACCTATTACTTATTTCTGACTAATAATAAGAAAATGAATTTTAGAAAATGAATTCTGAATGAATAAGAAATAGACTTTGACAAAAATATTTTCTATCGGAAAATGTCTATTAAGTTAGACAGTTGACAAGATTTATTTAGGTAAACATATATATTAAGTTATGTTTATATCGATGAAACTGTTCTGCAGTAAAAATTAAATTAACGTCACTTTAATATAATACTATAGACGTGAAGTATAACGTATACATACATTCGAAACTTATTGCTCTTTAATATACCCATGCGACTACCGTTAAACTTTAATAAATTCAGTTATTTCTTTAAGTTGAAAATTTAAATTGCAGCGTTTTTCTGCACGAATTTACATTTGACATAATTGCACTTAAATATTAACTTAGCTATGATGCGCTTGCAATATTCTTACTTACGTCATTTAATGCCGTAACACGGATCCAAGAACATCTTCCAAAGAGACAATGCTTTGATCCGGCTGTAAAACCGATGCACGAAACACTACCACACCCACAGTGATGCTTTCTGGTCAAAAGCCATTGTATTAGCAGTCACCTTTATTGAGAATGCGAAAGAGACTTGCTGTCTCAGGACCATTTTACGACTCGCCATAAACTCGTATACAAGTTGTCGTGAACGAAGTGAACTCGCTGCAGTGCTCCGGAATTCCTTGATTCAGTGTCGTTGGTGCTTTCCGATACATTCTTCACAAGTCAAATTAAACGTCGTTCAATGTGAACGTCCAAAAATTATCGATAATATATAGATGGCACATATTAGATGTATTGGTTTCGAGAAAACACATGTAAATTTTTTTATTAATTTTTCCTAATATATTTTATTACATAATCAATATTTCACATGTTCACAAATGTCAAGGCGAGCCTTCGTTAATTATTATTAAATAGAATTTTATAATCTTTTCATTTATTGATTTTTAGCAAACATTTATTGGCTTGTACTATTTACAGGTCATTTACAAAGCTTGTTTGAACTTTAATCATAGGAATAGAACGATTCCATAATTCTGCTTGATTTTATTGTTCGTCATGGAAAATGGACATAAACTCACACGTAAACACCTGCAGGTTCCTTTCCACGTCTTACGGAACACACATAAAGCACATTGTATCCGAGGAGCGTGCGGGATTCGTGAAGGACAGGACCCGCACAGAATCTCGCGGTCACAATGCGATATCCTCGGTCGCTCCAATATAGCTCTCGTTATTGTTACTTTATTGCTCGTAAATCCTTGCGTGCCGCATATCCTACCGCACCGGGATACGATCGTATCCTTTAACGGGTGTCTCACTGGACGCTGCTATCTCGTACACGCGACGGAATTCACCTTGACCGAAAATAATAATTCGTCCAACGAACTATGCTTCTTTCTCTATGTACCCCTCCTTTCTTTCTATTTTATTAAAATATACATTAATTAATTTAACATAATTTTATAAAAAATATCATATAATACATAATTTTTAAAATTATTTTTTCCGATTTTTGACAGTGATGTATTTCTTTTTGAACTGTACTAAGCGGACTCACGTATATAATAAAATGTTAATTTTTCATTTTAATTTTGTTATGACTCTATATCGGTATTGCAATGTGATAGTTCTTATTTTGTGTTTTGCAAGAAATCACTTTTACGAAAAATAAAATTTTTGTTCTAGTTTGAGCAGTATTGAGTTTAATTTCTAATAATGCAATAAATCTTTCAGATTTTTTTTAATCGTATTACATTAGATTTTATTAGATTTTTATATTGGATTAAATTAAAATTTGTTGATGACAGTTACTAGATAGATATCTCAGTCATTGCTCGCGTTACATGTTAATCTTTTTTTTTTTCGTACATTTGCAGCTGGTGTGCCCCTCGGCGATTTGATTCCCAGGGGGGTCGTGCTCGTACTTTTCGCTTGTTCCCCGCTGATTCGCGCGCTCGAAACGCTACGTGATTAAACTCACCGCATATACGCTTCGATCGTAGCCATTGATATTCCTCGCCTTTCTCGATCTCCCTCCCTCTCTCTCTTTCTCTCTCTCTCTCTCTCTCTCTCTCTTTTTTGGAAAGCAAGGATACGTCCTCGTTAAGGTCCGACAAATTGCATCGCGTATGCGAATTAAATTGTGTGTTGAAATTGGGCCGACATAGGATAAGTTTTTCGTACGTTATTGAAAGACTTTACTTATTCTCTTTTCTATTTAAAGAAAAACTTGCTTTACTAATTACTCGGACAAATTAATAATAGGCGCTTTGGCATTGTATCAAGCAATATTTAGATGAGCATATATTGATTACTGCCGTTCGCAATTTACTTTGGTAATATCCATTTTGTGTTTGCTCAAGTTCAAAACCGATTGACTAACATATGTATGATATTGCGATCAGTAAACGATTTTAAATGTATATTTGTGTAAAGTTCGAACGTGAAACGCGAGCTGAACGCATATTAAATTTTCCGAACTTCGTAGTTCAAAGATGATCTACGAGTATATATACACACATCACTGTTATAAATCGGTGTCATGAAAATTATGATATATCCATCAGCTTGATTAGATATTATTAAATTCATACTAATATAGTCATAATTATATATAATATAACATTACAAATGTTAATTAAGTTAGCTTTTAACAAGTTATAATGAATTGAGTAAATGAATGTTATCTGATATTTATTCACTCACATATATAGATTTATACATATGTTGATATGTACCCTAGAGAGAATTTACTAATTTACTAACTTCGTACAATTTTTATCGAATTAAGCTAGCAGATGTAAGTATAAACAATCTGTTTTTAAGATAATTCAAATGCAATTGGAATTTGAGTATCATTTTTTTTAAATATGCAGTGAGATTTAATGTGACATTTTTACTAATCAATTCTTCGACTTTTACAAAACATTCTTATAGAATCATTGTAGAAATATTTTAAAGATTTTGCAAAACATATTCAAGTTAAATTTGAATTTAAATTAAACAAGATATAGTATGAAAATTGTATAATATTAAACGTTTATTATTATTTAAAAAATGCAAATAGGTATTCTCGAATACTGTGAATTAATTGTTAATTAATATATATATCTTTATATAATTTCGAAAAATGCTAATATTTATTTATTTTACAATGCTCGATTTAAAATAAAAACTGTTTTTTTGAGCAAAGATTTATTGAGCAAAAATGTTGAGATATAAAAAACTTTGTGGTTTATAGAGTTTTCGAAGTCTTGATGTTGTAGCGTAGCAAAGTTCTCTCCATTCCATCGCACTTGTCAAAATTTTCGACTTTCGCGAAGAAAAAGTTGAATGAACTTGGTTAGCAATTTTGGCTATCATCTCGGGAAAACCTTTCTCTCGAAAAAGTTAGTAGTTTACTTTGCAATGATTATTGAGATGAATTTATTGTAGTAGAATTTTTTTGAAATATTTAATGCGTGTATTTATGTATTTACTATATGTGAATCCAATATTTCTGTAGTACCGCCAATTAATGATAGCCCATTACATTTAACATATTACATTGTTTTAATTTGCGATAGATGTTATATGGCAGCCTGAAAATGATATTGCAAAATCAATACGATAATTTAATCCGTAGTTTACATGGTAGAATCTATTCACGTAACAAATGTTGCAAATGGTATTACTGAAATGCATCCATCTTTTTTGGTAAATCAATAAATCATTAATTATTGCAGTTATTATAACGATAAAATTGTCTCTTTGATTTTTTAATAATTTTTCACTTAATACATTGTGCTAAGGCATTTTGAAAAAGAGTAAAAAAAACAAAGAAAAAGAGAAGGATATGTTAAAATATTAATGAATATTTATACTTTGTACGTAATTAATTAACTAAGATTAAATATTTTTGATGTTAAGATAAAACAATTAAAGTTTTCCAAAATGTCTGCTTTATAGAAATATATTATTGCTATTCAATATTCCATCGAATGATATTCCTTTTTATTTTCAGTTTAGCATTAGCGAGGAATGAGGTCTGGAGAAAACAGACTTCATTTGATCTTATCTATAAGTTAGTGGAGAAAGGTATAGGAATGGAATGGGACAAGCATAAGTTAGACAGGCGTATAAATTACGTGCAGAACGTGTCACCCGATGTAAATGCAATACAAATTGGGCTGGGCTGCTTATTATTATTCATTGGGGACATTTGTTAGTTTATCTGACGGTCCTGCGGCTCTTCTATCTACTGACCGTCCGACTAGGTTCTTTTTTCTAGCTGTTTTTCTCTCCGCATATTTCACATCCAAGAGATTTGATCGTAGATTATCGGAATGTCGTATTCGATTATTATTATTTAACACTGCAAGAATCTGTTGCGTGAATTGAGATTTACGAGCTTCTAAATTTAAATTTCAGCTAGACTATTTTACAAGATTCTGTCGTTATTTTTGCTTATAAAACTTATTAATTTTTTTAAATTCTTCCAATAGCGATGAATTTCTCTTGTATTTATTTGTATCTGTCACTTTTTTTTTTTTGATATCTCGATGTTGTCTATGATAGAATATATTATTTCACATACACGGATATTTGCTAGAAGATTTGATACAGTTATTGGAAGATATCCGTTTCAGTATCTGTTTCAAACTTTACTATACTATACTATACTAGTTACTATCGTAACTATTGTAACTAATTTGGTATACTGGAAATCTCTGAATTGCTCCTTGAGCTGAGCTAAGTCTTTGGCGAAACCTCCATAAATCTCGGCGCTCTTAAACTTAACATTCAATCCGCTCGTCTCTTAGGATGCATACTGTTAGCAAATGACATTTAGATTTCTGATACTCCTAATGTCTTTTATAGATGACAAAATTATTGATAGAGAAAGCTTTCCAAATTATATTTGCTTCTCTTTCTTTTCCAAGTGTATTTTTTTTCCTGAAAAAAAGTTACTGAATATTTATTAATTTTTTCTTTGAAACATACGACGATTCTATCTTTGTAATCGATTTGAATATGGATACTGTTCATTATGGTAATTAAGAGCTTTAAAAAATCTGTCAATATATATTTACTGCATCAGTATACACTTATTAAATCTGGTAATATTGATTCGTATTGGAGCATAGGTGCCAGTAGTATTCACATTTTTGTAGGAAAATAAATTCTCTTTCTTTCTCACTTTTTTCTTTAGATAGCATTCGCGAATTTAATGATCAAAGAAGAACATAAAATTTTAATATCGCATTATACCAAAGTAATGTGACATCCAGTCATAAAGCGAATACTTCTTCCTTTCTGGTGATTATCAGCTTATTGCTGTAAAGAGAAACACTTGTATCTCTTTTCGAATATTTTGCTTCTTATTATTTTTTATCCTCTCGTAATTTTCATCAAAATTTTTAATCTTTATATTTAGTATATTATAAATTTAATCTTTTTAAGAGAAGTTTCTCTGTGATAGTTACACTCACTGTTAAATTCTATGAATAATTTTTCATGTACCAGCTATTCATATAATATTATAGCAGAGAGAGAGAGAAAGGGGAGAGAGAAAGATAGAGAGAGAGAGAGAGAGAGAGAGAGAGAGAGAGAGAGAGAGAGAGAGAGAGAGAGAGAGGAAGGAAAGGATTGCACATATAATTAGCGTATAAAAACATATCTTTTGTAGTAAATTACTATTGAGAGACATATCCAGCAAGGTCCAGTGGGATGACTGCTTTAATCGTAGTTAACTCAGTTTCATCACGATTGCAATGCGGCTGACAAGTCATTGTATTGTTTGGCTTGTAACACCAAATAACATTACCCAGTCTCGTCCGGATCGTTAAACGAGGGTAATTACAACCGTATATCAGCGAAATGTGTTGAATGTTCTCCCCCTGATTGTTTGTGCTTTGTCTATATACGTGAATATGAACCGTAATCTGTCACAAGACGTTTCTCTACTGAAATTTGCTTCAGATATAATTATAATTTCAATAAATTTTTAATAGGAATAATAATATTCCGTTTATAAAAAAAAGCAACGTTATTTGTTTAATTATATCATTAACTCTTTGTGGACCGACGACTCTGTTTGAGGTTACTCTCTTTTATTTTATAAACTACTCGTGCAATTTTTATGAAACTTAGCTTATGGAGAATAATCTTTTATTCGAATTTGAGATAAAAAATAAATTAAAATGATGGATTTAATGTGGATAATAGAATTTTTAAAAAATAATTTGTTTATCGTAAAACTCGGTTTTAGAAAACTCGGTTTTTTACGAAGTAATATCAAATTTTCATTTTCAACTTTATTTGTAGCTCATCAATACTTATATAAACAGTCAGTATTGATTTTCTAAATTAATTTTCAAACTTTAATTATAAATTCTGACACTACTTTTTTTTTCATGAAGTTTACTATCTTTCTGAGATTTGATATTTTTTACATTCAAACTCAGAGGTACCAAGAATCTTCTAAAAGTTTCACGATAATTAGATTATTTTTTTTTAATTTGAATTTTTTTATTCTGAGACTAGAATTGGAATTCAGCACCTGCGAAAACTTTTAAAAAGCAAGATCTCTCATAAGTTATTTTGTTAAAAAGCTTCGGTCCTGAAAGGGTTAAATCAATTGAATTTTGGTTGCATTTGATTATAGTCTGATTGATTATACAATCTTGGATTAATATAATTATTAAAAAAATGACATATAAGCATTACACTGTAAAGTCATACACTTATAAGATCATACACTGAGAAAAATTTCTAATGGAAAATAGACGAAAAAGATTCTAATCATATCAATCAGAATTCTAATCGAGATAATTTGATATCCAATTGTGATGATCAGCATTTTGATTGATATATGATCAGACTCTTTTAATTCATCCATTTCTTAATCAGAAATTTTTCTCAATTAACATACGATTTATATTATATTATCTTTTATTATTTTTCGTATATATATGTATATATTGACTCTTCTCTCAATACTCAACGAACATTTATCAAGAATAAAGCAGCTATTTGTGAAAGCTTGAGTGTCGAAAATAATATACGGTCAAAATCGAAAATAAATACGCGAATAGTACTCCGCGTTGAAGAATCGCAAAATGATTAGGAAGAGATGATTAGGAAGGCGCAATGTGGTGTCCGTAACGTGCATTGCGTTCCTCTATAAGCAATTTCCATGCACGGCCGGACGGCATAATTTCCGGTGCATCCGCGCGTGAGTGTAAGCACGTAGCACACGCACGCACGCACGCATGCACGCGTTGCGCGCTATCGTCTCTGTCTTCTCTGTGATAATCGCGAAACTACGGGGTCCAGCTCGCGGGTGCGCGAATCGCTTTCGCAACGCTAAAGCCCGCAAATGCGTTAGCCTTTGTCCCGCTATGTTGCACGTGATGTACGGGGAATACGTGTCGCAACACACTCGCGCTATACATACCCGTGCTGCAGGGCGGATGCACAAAGTGTTTGGAACGATAACAAGTAGAGTCGTGCAAGAGGTGGAAACGCTGTTATCGCCCTCCACGCACGTCAGAGGCGGATAATGCGCCGCATAAAGGGATTAGTCGCTGCGACCCCGCTGTAAATACGAATCGGTATCGCGGAGCCTGAAATAAGAAGAAGTCTCAAACGAAGTTTTGATTAAACTTGAGATAAACTGACGGTCGCATGAGCGTCATGTTATTGTTACACACGGTGTGTATATGGAAAATTCAATTTCCTCGACTGTTATACGCTTGTTTTAATTATCTTGAAGCTCGCACAATCGCTGCTGCACAATTGTTTCAACTTGCTTGCGCATTCTGCCATACTATTCTGAGACATAAAAAATATGTAACAGGGTTAAACCCATTTGTTACGCTTATCGATCGAATACGCGACCGGTACGTTACGACACATTGACGATTTTTTGCTCATTAATTCAAAACTCCTGTGATATACATATATGTAATATAAAAGCTACATACCTGCATGCTGATCACTCGTGCGCGAAATAAGTATTCGATCGAACTAAATCGACAATAAGCGTCTATAGCGTGTCGACGTAGTGAAATTGCTTGTATCTGCATTGCAAATGTAGCCTGTGATTAATATTGATATTAATAGCGTTGGATAATAGATTTCATGTGATTGAGTACTGATGTAATGAATCGTTTACGCTTTCTTGTTTCCATCTTGCGATAATATTTAATCAATTGGAATTATCGTTTTGAGATAGAGGAAAGAAGGTGGTTCTAGAACAGATACGGGGGATTGTAGGATAACACGATAAAGGCATTTCATTTTGTAGATAGTAGACAGTTTTACGTAGGTGTATACTCTTTACATAATTTTGAGAACTACTTTGATATTAGTTTTGTAACTTCAGTCTCTCTCTAACTTGGAGGCTCTGAATGTGACTTTCAAGTGATATAATTGAACTAAATTTGATAACGAAATGTGTGCATGTATCTGCAAAGTACTAGCTGGCGGTATTTCCCCTTCTATTCCGTAATTACCCTACTTTTTTCCCTCTCTTCAGATTTTTGCAAATTACGTTCGTTCAAAGAACTAATTATAGCATGATTGATATCATTCATGATTAATAAAATTGTACCAAAAGCAACTATGAATATTTATTGAATTATTTTAATAAAATTAAATGGTATTTTATAATACCCTTTTTCTACTTTAATCGCATTATCTGTATTACTGGAAAATTCATTTGAAGAAGTTCTGGAGATCTTATTTGGCAGACGCTAATTAAAGTGCTTGGATGTGCTGCGTTTGTGTACTTTATCTCGTATACGTGATCAGAATACGGAAGATGCAGTTGCACAGCGAAAAAATGTCTGTCTATAATTAAGATAATCTGGAATGCAACTGAGATCTTTTTGAAATAATTTTAACATATTAATCGATTAATTTCTTCTGATATGCTGATATCTAATTTTTTATATTGGATTATTGTTTCAGTCTCGCACCGATTAATCATTATGTAATTAATTACAATGAAATCAACATTTTTGATCATTTAATTATATTATGACTATCATTTTCTTACAAATTAATTTTCTATTTTTAATTTTTAAGATATTTTTATCATAATTATTCATTTTACCACAAACATTTTTTGTTATTATAAGAACTTATAAATTCTCGGTAATTCGTTTATAAAGAGCACAGATCGATCTATAGTTATATAATTTGCGGTAATATTCCGTGAGTTTGTGAAGAGAACTGATAAAAAGAAGCTTTGGATTCTGCATCTATGATAAGTTGATAAATAATAAAACGGGCCCAATTAGCTGGTTTGCTTTCATTACAGCAAGCAGCAAATGCAGAAATGGAAACGGGAAATTGTCGGCACGATCCCTCTCGACATAAACGAAGACGTAGTGAGGCGTGCAATGATCAAGTGTATCTCTGAAAAGATTAACGACTCGGTGGGTCGCGTAGAAACGCCGGGAACTGAGATCGACGGTGTAAGAAAGCAAGGAAGGCCAATTACGGGTCGCCTCTCGATTCGTCTCGCCTCGATTTCGACTCGATTCCTGATTTAATCGAATCTAGGTTAATCTTTACGGTCACGTTTAACCATTTTACGGTTAACAGAGAGAGTTCGAATTGAACAAAACTAATGTTAGTGATACTTCAAATGCTTTATACGCATTTATTATAATATATATCGAAAGAGAGAACAGAAATAATTCTTGAAAATATAAATTCATCGTCATTAAATCTTGGTGAACACGTTCGTAACAGCCTATCTCGTAATACGTCGACAATTAGTAATCCGTTTTCAATGTCGAATTAATACTGTATAGATGGTGGAAGCGCATTTATTCTTAGAAGAATATATCACTCATTGTCAGTGTAATACCATCTACCAAGTTTCCTAAGCCTATAGTTATTATAAGTAGATGAAAGTCTGAATCTTGTTATAAGCGGATGGTCTTATTACTTATAATAACTAGTAACGATAATACCCGGTAACGGCAAGACATTCTCGTCTCTCTCTCTCTCTCTCCCCCCCCCCTCTTTCTCTATTATTGTGATAATACCTCTTTACATTGTCACTACATGCAATAAGCGATAAATATATTTCACATTTAAATAAGAAATAAAATTAAGTTACTAAGTGAAACAGATAGATAAATTGTTATAATTAACGTTAATTTCTTTTATACAGACCTACTCTTTAAATTTGTTGGAGTGAAATCTTATTCCGAAAGAGTGAAAATTCTGCTATTTTTGAAAAAGAGTCGCAGAATTTTTACCTTTTTTGTGGATTTCACTTTCCAAAGAATTTAGAAAGTATCTAACTAAATACTAAAGTGTACATAAATATGTACTAAAAGTGTTAATGTCTTTTTATAATAAAGTATGATTTGCAGAGAGAAAATAATTTGTAATTAGGTTTAGTAATAATTTTTTGTTTTTGCGTAAATATACAATATATAGTAATGTAATATTATTAAAATTATTGCACAATTATTCTATACACGTGAAAAATAAATAAGAGAAAGAAACGTTGTAACTTCTCAGCAAGCATGTCATCGCTAAGTGTACAATAAGCTGCAGTTAAAAGCTAAAATGATTCTCCAGCAATCATTGTGAAATTGCACTGTGGCTTTATTATCAGCGGATTATTTTTTCTTTTTGTCAAGGATATTTACGATTATTCGTTGGCGCGTAACGGACACACCCGCGACGACTGCCAGCTACCAAGTTCTCTCTCTCTCTCTTGTATGTTCCAGCCAGGAACAGTTGTAGTAAATTGAAAGTATTCATCGGCGACTTCTTGTGATTTGCCGAGCGACGAACTTTTATCTTCCTTGGTACTCTTGCCGTCATTCGTCCGTTGACTCTTTAACGAGCCTGACTTCTCCTGAGACCTCTCGTTCGAATGACTCCAGATTCGCATTCTCGTTTTCCATTGCGTAAACGAACTACAAAAAAGAATAACTGAAAAAAAAAAACGTGGAATGATCTCGTCAAGCGTACATGAGATTCACAGATTTTGCAAATATCTAGTATTTTTATCATAAAAAAATAAATTAAAAAAATTATTTTATCGCGCTTGTATGAAGATTTGGCTATCTTCTTTGAAAAATATTTTTAGCTTTAAAAGATCGTTAGAGAGAGAGAGTATCGAAAATAGCTTATTGACGTAGTTCTATAAAATGGAATTATGGAATATTTTTCATTATCAAAATTAATATTTAAATAATTTTCCGAGCAATGATATTTCTCGTCAATTTATTCTTTCGCAACTCTAATAATAATTTCTCAATGAAGATCTCGATTCTATAGGTAATACAATAGTGGTTTAGGATCATTCCCGAGAATCTCGAGATGTTGGTCGAGAGGTTCCAGAAATTAATCGGCGGAAGCCTATTTTGCATGCCTGTGACATCGAGACGTACACATGCGAAAACGCGACTCGGTCGTTCGGCCAGTCGTTGGCGTGTCGCCAGCGCGTCGCGCGGCGCATTTTCAGGATCGTAACATAAAGCCGAAGATTTATAACGTCGGTATGCTCGCCGCGGTGCCGGTGCCTCTCGGCCAGATGTATGATTTTCGGCCACGGTACGACCGCCCTTGAGGTTCCGACACGGTAAGGAAGAAGGGGGTGAGGACCAGCAATCGACCATGAAACGTTAAGCTACGACCGAGATTTTTACCCTTTTCGATTTAATTGTACAATTCTCCGATCTCTCTCTTGATTATAGTCAGCGTGTGATCATTGAACAGACGTAAGTGAATTTGCACAAAAAGGAAGATTTCAAATTTCGGGTAGAATCGAATCTAGACTAATAAAATTATAATTCAGTAATTCATTTGTTATGATCAAAGATTCATTTGTTGAAATTATTAATGGTCTGTTAACTCTAAAAGTTGGTTAAAATATCATACTTGTAACGTGAAAATTTTAGATTCTTCGACTTTTTTATAATTTTTTTCACGCGTGTATGTGTTATAATTTTGATTTTTAAAAACAGATGAAAATGTGCTAGATTATTTTTATATATGTGTAATAAATGACATATACTATATAGGCATAATTGTGCTAAAAATGTATATAATCTTACAGAATCATTCTAAAAGTTTCATCTTTGTATTTTATTTTAACTTACATTTATTATAATAATTTCTAATAAAATAACAATAACAATTTATTTACCTATCTATGATTATACTAATTAGAGTATAAAACATTAGAGATGAGGAAGATTAAAGATTAATTAATTTTAAAAGAAATTGAAGACAACTAGATCTATAGTTTCTTGGGAAATTAACATTTTGTAAAATTTAAAGATATTAGCATTGATTATATAATTTGTAATGTATATTAAATTAATTTGATTTTAGCTTTGTACATTAGAGTTTCGCGATTAATGCTGTCTATTTCCGAACGACATGACTTCGTGAAAGTACTAACTAGATAGAGATACGAGGCGGAAAGGAATTGCCAAACAACCGTGGTTAACGTTGTCGATAACAATATCTTCTGCACACTCAATTCCAACGTGCCTTTGCTTCAAGCAGGTCGAAAAGTTGGTGTAAATTAGTCGAAATTTCTGCCAACTCCCCAGACGTATAATTAACTATTATAATTATCTTTATATTAAAATTAATATTCAATCCTATTACAGGAATATTAGACAAAAATTATCGTCGATTCGTTTCCGCCTTGTGTTTCCACTTTATCTTCTTTACTTTTTCGCATTGGAATTAATTCCCACTGCACCACAATGTGCAAGAACGATTGTAATTGATTTCCAGGGTATTTTACAAAGTTCACTGAAGGTGCTGTAGTAAAGAAACTCTGGCTGGCTGGCTTTCGGATAATTTCTGATTCGCTTCTAGCAAAACGAAACCTCTACTCTTTTTTTACTCCTTTTTTGTAACTTCTTTTCTTTTCCTGGTACTTCTCTTTACCCAAAACTTTTCGAAATAAATTTGCAATCCTTTATTCTCTCTCACGAGGTAAAAATAACTCTTAAATAATATATTCGACTCTTCCTTGTTTCGATGTATAGGATATTTCTTAAAATTCGCTGTACTCTGAATTTAAAATAACGGATATAAGCTAAAATTTTTAATATTAATATATTATATTATGCCGCTGAATGAAATTATAAGAAAGATAATTATGAGATTTTATATAGTATTAAATTAAATAATTTGATTATGCTTTGTTGTATAGACATGTCATTATCGTATCTTTTTGGCAATTATGAAGTATAATGAAATAAAATTGAAGTCAAACCGTATCAAATGTATTTTATCTATTTTGGGACATGTATTGAGCGTATAGGGGCGAAATAGCCTTTACAGACCTATTAAAGTTTTACGATTTAAGTTTTTGTCGACATCAGGAACTGGAAAGCTTTTTGTTTGAATCTGTCGAAACGTAATACGAATTCACGATGCCGGAAACGTTTTATTATAATTGAATTACTATGTAAACGAAAATCAAGTGTATGTGAAATGTTAGTTAATTAATTTTTAAAATTTATATCTATGAGAGAAAGGTGAATGAAAAATTCTGCAATTGTTTGAAAACACTTTCTATTTCAGGTGGAACGTATACATTCATATGAGGTTTTGTCGTGAGTTTGTCGTAGTTAATTAACTTTCATATAGTTCCTTATATCATAGTGTCTAATAGTGGTCTTGCTGAGAAAAACAGACGTTAGCTTCGTAGAAATTTTAACTTCTCGTTGTATACTAAAACGTGTTAATATTGCTGGCAATATTAGTCACTTATAACTTGATGTAATTATTCCTACTGCGAGTATTTATTTTATTCAGCCTGAGATTGATCATTTATTAGAATCCATGTGCGACTGCTGCACTGAATTACAAAAGAGAAAATCCACGAATTCCATCGCAAAAATAATTTTAATATTAAATTCTATTTAAAATATCTTCTTCACGTTTTGAATGTTTTCAAATTTTTAACGATAAATCTGGATCAAATATTAGAATAATTATCGATATTATTTTACGAAACATATATATATATATTCAATGAATATATATATATATATATAGAATCATTAGAATGATTAGATGATAGTCGATATTTAGCTGTGAAATTCGAATCGGAAACAACAGAAGAGATATCCTTCGCGTTATTGTAATTGTATCACCTTATCCGTGATAATTTATCGGATTTATTTGATAGCATGATACAGAATGAGTGCATTCGCTTGCAAATTTGAAAGATCGGCGTTACACTCGACGTTTATATTCCGTCGATCTTCTCTCCGCATGGCTTTCACGGCTTTTCCATAATTTACTTCAACGAAGCCGAGAAGGAGACAAGCGGCTGTAGTGCAGTCCCACCCATGCTGCGTGCGTATAGCTTATAGAGTTTAGAGTTTATGACGGGAGTCGTTCATGAAGCGTTCTTGCATAGTAAAGAGAGACTTTCGCAGGAACTTTCGAGAAAAAAAGAAAGTGCGCTCTGAGGGAAACACTGGTTTTTTTTTTATTGAGATACTTGGAATTTTATAAGCGAAATCGTATTACGAGCTTCATCGTGTTAATCGGTACTCAAGCCTTTTTATCGTTACGATGCGTATCTTATCATTTATGATATAAGCGAGATATGGTAACTGAATCTATTTTAATAGCTTATTTAGAAAAGAAAAATTAAAAAATTATAAGTTAATCTCTCTTGTGTGACGTATTTTGTATGATGATACACGTGAATTTTATAATATCCAAAGTTACATAATTTATTTTTTAGGAAAAATGCAAAATTTGTAAATAATACTTATTCCATTACGTTTCATTTACAAATATCAAACATGCTTTTTATAAAATCGGTTGAGAAATGCTTTACGTCATTATAGATACATGTAAACATTTCAAGCTAGACCTCATGTTTTCACATGACATTTCTCACCAGTTTTATTTATCAAAGTTACGATGAAATATACATACTTTGCTGCCTCACTACGCTTAATGTTATGAAGCTTTACACGCGTATGTAAATAATACTTTTATTCTTGAAAGCTTCGTATATATTCGTGTAATATAAAGGATCGAATTCGACGAAATTTGCTTTTGATTAATATCTTCGAGAATATCGAGGAAGTAATATAGAAATGAGCAACTTTACTTCGTAAGAAAATATCGTTCCAGTTTGTATATTGTAATTTGCATAACGTAAATTTCACTTACGTGAAATAAACAATAAATTATTGAAGAGCACATTTAAAAATTCTAATTAAATATAATCAGGATTACTTATTATTACTTCTAATAATATTTTTATGTTATGAATTAATATTAAAATTTCGAATATATATCTCTTGGACAATATCTTGAAAAGTATGGGAAATAAAAACAAAAACGATCTCGCAATGAAATTCAAGAACACTCGTGGAAAGTGGTAGGTATCGTCTTCTCTGTAAATTCCCAGGACGTCTTTTATCTCGGCGCGTAAAGAGAAAACGCGGAGACATTTCGGAAAAGGAACGTCGGGTCTTGCGGCACAACCCGCCGGAAACGGTGCTCATGATATACATTCGCGGGTGTGAGCTTCTTTCGCTTAGTGAAAATTCTTGCCTCTCGCGCACCGTCATACCTACGCCGTTGAATGATTCTTTCTCGGATCGCTTTTTGAAAAGCGCGCCGTTCTCGTTTTAGCAACGTGTATATTGAACTTCTCTCAGGATTACGTCGCAGGAATGTCCGGTCGTCGGAAAATGCACGTGAGCGATGAAACGTCAACACGTCGCGTCAGTTTTATTTTGTTATTAATTCGCAGCAGTTGCGTGTCAGTTTTGCGCGATAAAAAGGAGGATTTCTCTGCGTGCGAGAGCGTCAGTCCGCGTCTATTCAGCGAGCGGATTTACATGGGATTTAGAAGAGAGAATAGATCCAAAGTTTTACGATTCGTCCTGTAGAAAGCTGCGCGCATCAATCGTAGATAAAGGCCTTACTATTTCCTGTATACATATATATATATATATATATATATATATATATATTTATGACGTAGAAATGAAGTTTAGCATAAATACTAATTTGTATTATATTCATGAAATTGCATTTTGGAATTTCAATATTAGGAATTATTTTCTTCTGTTGGTATGTAAAAATCTTTCGTTATTTCTTTTTACACCGATGTAATGATCTGTCTATCACTGATTGTTTCCGCACGTTTGAATGTGAGATGAAGTTTTCTCGATAGGTAGATTGATCGCCGCGGGAGAAACACGAAATTCGTAACATAAAGCCTAACTTTCGGGAGCATTTAAAAAATAAAAAGATAAAGGGTGAAGAATGCGTTCATGCAACGTCTTTTTTATCTTTAGAATACAATGTCGTGGGAAATGAAGAAATGCTATCCCGTTGCACGCGCTTACATCTCATTTTGAAGATTCTACAGCGGGAGCGAATAAATTCACAGAGGATTCAGGTCTCTTCGACGACTTTTACCACGACAGGAGAATTTATGCGAGTCGATCTTTTAGACGTGTGTCTACCATCTGGGAATTTTTCAGAAAATTAACTTTTGATCCAAAAAAAGAAAAAAAATAGAAGGCTTATTCGTATAAATCAAGGAAAAAGGAAAGGAAAATAGACTAGTCGAAAAATTCATAGTGCGTATATTTATTTATAAATATTGTACGAAAGAGAGAGAGAAAGAGGGGGGGGGATACTAAAAGACTATATTTTTCATCTGTTGTTTACAATAGCACCTTCAGGTTGGTACAAACCTGTGAATGTATTTTCAAGCTCAGTGTGATTTTGCAAAACGAGGAAGATTTTTCTACGATCTAGTATTATCAATTCGAATCAAGTCAATCAATTTTATTACGTTAATATCGATTCTTCGAGAAAGTGTAATGAATTACAAAGTTAACTCTACTGATTAAATATATCATGCATTACATCAAGATTAATACTATGATTCCTATAATAAACTATACGATAGATGTGTGTTAAATATGGCTGTTTATGGCTCGTAATAATATAATTGCAGTATCTTACGATTAAAATTGTATTATTTTAGAGGTACTTTTTAAATGCATTTCTTTAGCACTGCGTTACTTTCGTGACATTACTGGACTCGTCGTTATCCACGGTTGTTCATGCTCTCGTTCTTTGAGTCCGCAAAAAGAGTCCTTCTCATATTTCGCGGTCAGTGAGGGTCGTAGCGAACACACGGAGCTATCTCGATGATTCACAGTCATGACTCTCTTTACTACCACGGCATTGAGAAGGGTTCGCATAAATGGCAAGGTTTCGCAGCCGAGGTAGCGAGGAGCAACAAGAAAAAATAGCGGACGTGGTTGCGACACAAATAATGTTTCCATTGAATTTTTTTCAAAAACTTTGTATTCTCTTCCTGCTATTTTATTTCGATTCTTTCGAATCTATTGTCTTTTTAGATTAGTGAGATTTATTGATCTTCTAATAGAGATTTTAGGATTTTATGATCAAATGTATAATTATATTGTCACGCATTCGTCTTCAGATATATGTACAGTGAGAGCAAAGAGTATTAGTACAAGAAAATTGTTTTATAAAAAAAGTCTTATTTGTAGAAAATAAACATTAATTAGCAATTTTATACCATGAATACATTCTGTTCTTACATTAAAAAACGAATGTATTCTTGACTTTAAAAGCTAAATTTCTCGATGAATACTTTTTGAGCAATTTTTGATTTTTGCTTATTTTTCAAATTATATATTCTCTATAATTAATACATATCTTTTTGGTATATATAATTTTAAGAAACATACAGTCTATTTTATTCTTTACAAATAAATTGTTAATTACAACAAGAAATGATTGTCAATTAAACGTCGAATCGACGTCAAATTGGCGTTGAAATCATTGTATCGGTGGTGATTCAACAACAAATCGATGACTCATTTCTCGCTCGATAATATTTATTTTTTAAAAATAAAGTTTTTTTAAAAAATATTTTCTCTGTATGAATACATTGCATTTGCACTCACTGTATATCGCGTCAACAGTCAGACAGTAAAAACAGCAGAATTTTTTCGCTCAGTCTCGATCAAAATTCTGTATACAAATATGTTTAATAATTTTTACGCATAAGACAGGTTTGCGTCATGTAACATGAGTCAAGATGTAACAAAGTCGCGATCGTGAAGGAATTTGCCATTTTTACCGTAAGAAGTATCGCTCGTGGCATCGGATGTGCCACTTAAGCCGGACTATCGAATTCGATAGCCGATGGTCGCTTAATGGTCGGTTATGTACGGAAGAACAGACCGCTTTCCTGCGTACGGATATGCGTAAGGATATCTTCGTACAGACTGAAATTCACGTCGCGTCGTAAATCATGTCGCGTCGGTTTCTCATGAGTGGTCGTTGTCGGGAACCAGCTCGGCGACGACGACGATGACGATGATGACGACTGGTCGAGATGACGCCTTTTGATGGCATCGAGAACGCCCACGCATATACAATCTGTTTACGCGGGCATAAAACTCACGCACGTTTGTTCGGTGTACATGAGACAACCGTATGATACCTCGAAAGCGTTAACCCGGCCCGCACTGATACTATCGTCTCTTCGTCATAAAGTTTATCACTTCTCTCTCCAATAAATTTACTGAACGATGCTAATAATACTAAAAATAAGGTATCTCTTCTTTGTGGTCTATCTTTTATATTATTTGTGTTTCTGCTTGTAAATGTAATTATCGCTCAAATCTTTCTTCGAACGATAACGAAATAAAAAGCAACATATACAGTACAGTTTTTTTAGTTTGAATTATTTTGGAGATAATATACTGGTCTTGTGGTATTGCAAAATAAAAGAAAAACATGTTTTCTGCGGGCTCGAAGAACGTGAGTAAAAATGACTGTGAATAACAGCGAGACTTAAAAAAAAATTAAACATAATTAATTATGATGGATTCTTGAATGTATGCTTTAAATTTAGAATATTTTTAAATTAAAAATAAACTGCTTTGTAATAGATCATGTCTTTTATACTACGAACAAATTACATACCATTATACATGTAATAGAGCAATTATTCATCTAAATTATTCATGTTATCAATCCGAGTTGTAAATCCAAGTTATAAATTCAGTTATAAATTCAAATGTACATTGATTTGTTTATACCTCGTCACTTTACTTCTTTTCTTTTACTCACACGATTGAGAGGCACAAGTTTCTCAAGGAGCTTTCTATGGCTGTTTACGAGTGTGAATGTACATGACTCGTAACGTTTATCTTATCCGCGAATTACGCGAATTACGCGAAAGCTTCGTCATCTACGCGAACGAGTCTTCAACGCGAACGGGAAGCGACGAGCTGTAGCGACGAAAAAAAGAACAGTATACGATCACTCGATGTAAAAGTCGAAGATACATTTATTACGGCTGAATAAAGTAAGCCGGCTTACGGCAATTTCACGATGCGACAAATGCCTTCGCGCGCGTTCCTCATCCATTCGCAGCGCTTTATGAGGCATAAACGACGCATAATTCACTATTACCCATCGCCAAAGTGGCGGGGCCGATGCCACTTTGATGTAGTAATTTATTCTAAGAACTGCGTCTCACGTCTGTGATATCGCTCGATTCATTATCTCAGTGTACTTTTTTTAGTTAGACTAGTTGTACATCACAGTGGCAAGAATATTGCGTTCAATAAGTTTTACTTTCATTTAAATGCAAAATATACGCATACGTATTTTATGAATATATATTGTATATATTTACATTATAAATATATTTGAAATTGGGTTGATGAAAATAAATCTAATTAAGTAAGAGAAATTCTATTTTCGATTAAAGCGAATCTTAGAGCGCTTAAATATTTTCGTGTGAATTTATATACACATCCAATTCTGCAAACTTATATATATATTATATCTATATATAT
>NW_017305916.1:1306828-1313238 GCF_001594115.1 Trachymyrmex septentrionalis
ATATTTTTGTGCCATATTTCAATAGTAATTCTACTGTATATTTTGCGAATCGCTTTTGTTTGATTCTATATTTCTATTTTGTGCCTATCGACACTATTGTTGATTTATGTCAGCTCTCAAAAATAATTGGTAACCTGGCTATCGATATAATCAATCGAAAATTGTTCACTTGGAACATTGCGTGTTTAAATATTTTAATGTGTGTGTAAATTTTTTCATTTGGAAACACTACAAAATACTGCACTATACTTAACTTATATATACTACTTATACATATATATATACTTTGAAAAATATTCTTAATAATTCAATAAAAAATACTTATTAAGTAGATGATTATTATTATCGAAATTCTGAAGAAACAAATTTCGATATTGTTAAATGCCTGAGAGTATAAAATAATGCATGATCGTTACGCGGAGTGTGAATATTTTATTCACAATGGCGCTTTAGAGCATCAAACACAATGCGGGTGTACGTCGATTGATCATTCTGTGATTCAACCATCGACGAAATATTCGGTTTCGATGCGTTATTGATAGAATATAGCATCAAAAGCAACCAGGCCTGTGCATCGATCTAAATTACAAAATCGACTTTGCAGACAATCGATAGGTTTGTCGTTGCACTCGGACTATTGACGAGTGATCACATACGCTCGTCCTAATATCAGATTTAACGTCGACATGGGGGAAGACAAACAGCCCTCGTATTGGATGATGAAACGCGGGACGCGACAAACATATGGCTCCGAAATACCGCTGTAATAACGGGATGTAAATTTACCGGGATAGACGAACGCGGTGTACCGCATTGCATCATGAAAATTCCGTATAGTTCGTTTTGAATGCGTTTTTAAACTAGATGTTCGCATATGCTGCGAAATATTTTACTCCCCGATCCATAAATTGTGGAAATTATGAATAAAAATCGAGTGAAAAAGCATCAACAGTTTACTGGAAGCGTTTTAAATTATATATTATATTTTTATGTGTTGATAAATGAGATTATTTTACATCTAATTGTATGTTTTATATATATAAATAGATAGTTTTACATATTGTTTTACAATAGACTTATAAATAATTCTTTGCAATATTGCTTTATTATCGATATTTATGCCAATATTTTGTTTGACGAGATATTAACTGGAATTTAAAAGCTCTCTACCTATTTATATCCATATACCTTTTGATTATAAATTAATTGTATCTATTATGTAAAAAATCAGCTACATTTTAATACATAAATATTAGCTTCAATATATATTGGGTATTTAAATTCAGGTAACTTTAAAACAGAATTTTGTAGACAGGTAGTTATATATTTGTGAAGCAAGATCGCCTCTGGTATTTAGTATTCAACGGGTGCTTGTCTGCTGTTACATGAATACATAAATCAGATATTTTTATATTAAAATTATATTTTTTACTTTGTGCAACAAACGCTTTGTCATGAAAATGTTAAAAAGAGAGAGAGGGAGGAAAATGATCATATACTAATTTGATAAAGCAGTTGCTTATTTTCGCTTTTCCCAAGCGGGATTTGCCGGATTTGCAAACTGGCATCACAACAATCATTAGTTAAGCGACAAAGTAGTTTATAACCCAACGAGCGTCGCACTAACGAACCGATAAACATATCACCGGCAGTTTCGCCCGCGTAACTAGACAGCATAAACGTGCAAATCCGAGCGCGACACAAGATGAGAACGAGAAATAGTTGCGTCGCGTCGCAATATTCCGCTACTATTACTGTTTCAGAACTACTATTAACAATCTGCTCTTATGAACATCGTGTACCTTTGTTTTTACGAGACGGCGAGTTTCATTCGCGTTTAATGCGCGACTTACGACATCCGACCTGTTATTTAATCCATCTTTCTTACAGAGGATTGCAATGACGTGATCGCGATTCAATGAAACGTAAATACGAAATACACATTTAATTAGATATTCTCTATATGTCATCTAGATACGGATTATGCGAATTACCATAAATTACACATGGTACATTACGCTTCTCTCTATTCATTGAGGAATTTGGAAAATTTATCTCCGAACTTACCCTTAAAATAGTTTCGATCCTGAAATAGTTTTGTAAATTCGAAATGCTATTGTTGCAACGCATTTTTATTTTATGAAAATGATCTTAATTATAGCAATAAAATTTTTTGAAGCCCACTAAGCAATGTTAAACGACTGTGATTATATATGATTTGATATTTGCATAATTACAAAGTAGACGTGACACGTTTTGAAAAAATAATGTGCATAATTTAACAACACGGTCGTAATTTGTACAAATGTGTATTTCAAAGTTGCACATTTTCTGCCTGATTTAACAATTGCGAGTGAAATTAGGTGAATTAAATAATGAAAAATTAATGTTGCGCCTGCAAGATACCTATGTATAAAATGAAAAAAAAAATTTCCCTAATAAAAAAGGAATTGCCTACTCTAGTCTCCCGCGTGACAAGCGAGTATACTAATTAAGACGTCCATTACGTTCCATTATTATATAGTCGTCATGTAGTGAGACGTTTCTCTACGAAATAAACATATACACGTATTATTTATATTAAAGTTAAAATTAAAATATATTTAGTTTATAAGTATAGATATATAGTATATTAATATTAGAAAGACATTTGTTTAAAATTCTGGTTTTTATTAACATTTTTTAAATTAAGATTAATTCGAAGAACATTAAATATTTTATATTTGTTTACATTGAACGTTAAAAAAATTTTTAATAAAATATTTTATAAAAATTGGAACATAGTGAAATTGGAATATCTTGACATATTGGAAGACTATAATAAGAGAAGAGTCAATTCAATAAGTCCTCGGTAGTATAGTGGTCAGTATCCCCGCCTGTCACGCGGGAGACCGGGGTTCGATTCCCCGCCGGGGAGGATTTTTTTTTTTTTTTAATACAAACACATTTTGCAATCAACAGATATCTTGTCCTTTTTTTTTTGTTAATTCTGTTCATGTTAATAAAAAAAGTTTATTCTTTTTACATAAACTTATATAGGAAAATACTTGGAAATAGAATGCAACTTTATATAATCCAATAACTAATATATTTTTCATTTCTCGTAATATCAACAAATACAATTAACAAATAAAATGTCGATATATAAAATTAACAAGATTGAAGTGAAGAATTAACAGGTGAAATTAGAAAGATTGGTATCGTAAAAGAAAAAGGGAGGGAGGTACTTGAACTGATATTTATTCTTCCGGTAATTTATATGCGTTATTTTGAAATTCGCCGGTCTGAATTCGATGCGTCCGCTTTGAAATTTAAACGCTTCGTGGCCTGGTCTCGCGGGACCGGTCAGGCCCGTATACAACTCAAAAACTGAATTTATTGACTGGCGGGACCGATAAATTGTTTCGAGGTCCATGGCAGGGTACAGTGGCGGATGTTATTGAGCTATTAAATCGTGATTACCCGCGTGTTATTGGGTGCGGCGACACGGAGACGGGACATTCTTCTTTGCTTCCATCCGGCTTTCCCTCTGTAACTACCCTCCCCCCCACCCCCCTTTTCACCCTTCCTCTCTTCACGACTACATCAGTCGCGTCCTGTCCTAAACATCGCGAGTACGAATGTGCGTCTCTTCTTTTATTTTTGTTCTTTCTTCCTTTTTTTCTTCTTTTCTTTTTTTCATCGACGGTGGTACTGACGGTGTACGAACCTGTTTCCTTTTTTTTACGAACTGCACCTGCATCGTCCACAGAGACGTCTCGAGACGAAATAAAGGTTGAAGGCGATCTGTGCGAAAAAGAGAGAGCCTGGAAATGTTGGGGTTTTTTGTACGCTTATCTGCCGCTGTGTTGAGATATACGCAATGTATAAGATTACTTGTCTTAATTAAGATAATTTACGTGATCTTTTTACTATTTTATATATATATTGTACATTTAAATTATCACAGAGTGGATCTCTTTATATACTTATATATATATATATATATATGTTTACAAATTTCACAATTAAATCCTTAGCAGTAAAAAGATTTAAATGTTTTGACACGAGTTTGAAGAAAGATTTTTAAAGCTAACTGGTAAAATGATATTCTCTCTCTCTCTCTCTCTCTCTCTCTCTCTCTCTCTCTCTCTCTCTGGTCCTATTTTATAAAAATGTAAAAAATTTTAAAGACAGTTAACAGAAAACTTGAAAAATTTACTTTAATGTGTACATTTGGTAAAATGTGCTTTATATTATTTATAACTGTCGAAATAGCAAAAGAGGAAGCCTCTTTCACGATGCTAGCGAATATTTGAAGGGAAAAAAATGAGAGGCTCCATGGCGAAATAGAAAATTCGTGCTCGGCGTGCGTGCCGACGATAGTTAACGGCCATAATTGCGGTCTACATATGCATGCTGGATGCGCCCGCTGCCGAGACTGACTGTTCCATATTCAACGGTTAAGTGTGATGTACGAGTTTTGAGTGTCGCGGCATATCAAATAGGTGTAATCGCACGTAGTGCATCCCTTGCTTTGTCCCCTTTCCGCACCTTTTACTCTTCCTTTCACGATGAATTTCACGCAATTAACTAAGCACGCACATTTCGATTGTATATTACTGATGCAGATCGATCTTATATGATAAATTATCTATCAGTTCTAATTCCATGTTGAGAAAAGATAGAAAATAGTAACTAGACGGTAAAAAACATTTGTGTTGAAACCGATCCTTGTTAAAATTGTTATGTCGAATTTTTAATATGTTTTAAATGTTAATTTAACGTGATTGTGTTATTTAATTATTTTGAGTTAAATTAATATTCAACTTGTCTTAAAGTTAAGTAAAATAACACAATTTATGAATAAGTGGACATACAACATATATAAACATAATTTATTTTAAAACTTGAATGTTAAAATGAATAAATGTATTTAACAAATATAAATGTTAAATTTACTGTAACGTGTTAATTTAACATGTTATAAATGTTTTATTAAAGAAACATGCTTTCATAATTTGCTTACAAATCGTGTCAGTTAATTGTGTTTTTGTTAATTTTTTACATAATGTATGTTACTTGCTAACATATTTATCTTTTGTTAAATTAACATAAAAATTTGAAAAGTCTGAACTATTTGGGACACGTAAAATGTGTAAAATTTAACGCAAATTGCGCAAAGGACTAATTTTTTTATATAATGTGACAATAAAAAAATTTTCACCAAAGAGAATAATTTCATTTTTAATATATCATAAATATTTTGCTTGAAAGAATACGCGATAAAACATACTGTTAATCATCGAAACGTCAACAAAATAAATCTTCCGCTTTCGTATACACCATGAATCTTCATAATCACCATTATCACATTGCGAACGTCGGCCTTCGTGTCGGCCGTGAATAATAATGAGTGTTGTTGCGGATCATCTGACGCGCATCTAATGACTCTCGTCAGTAATAGGCGCCGCAGGAGGCAGAAGGGACCGAAACATCGGGGAAAACATAATTGCACCCGTAAGAATTCCCTGTCGGGAGTGGAAAACGTCTCGACGAGACGTCGTCTCTAACTGGGAAGGCACCCGGTCGTGCTTATCCGTAATAAGCCGTAATCGAGTATAAATTTAAGGTCACATGATAGACGACGTTTTTTGAAATACGCCTCTGTTGCACGCAAGTACGCTGTGAAATCAGTCGGTGGACGTTGCCATGCTTTTTTGAGAGCCTCAGGTTGTGAGAGGACACATCGTAAATTCGCCTTAATTACAGTCACTTCCAGCGATAACATGGCTCGACAAGCCTCGTATCGAATGTAATTTCGTTATTACTTATCATACTATTCAACTGATGTGAGTTTTTTAGTTATCAAGAAATGTGATAACATTTTTTGCTTAATAATTCGTGTCGAATGTAATTGTGTTCTCATTTATGATACCGTTCAGCTGATGTGAATTATTTAGCTGTCAAGAAATGTAATAACATTTTTTTGTTAAATACTTCTTGTTTATGTTGCACTCACAAGAAACCTTGACATAATAGCCCGTCAATTGTAGATACACAATTATTTTTATTTCTATATGTAGCTGGTATCAATTATTGAACGAACGATATTTAACTTTTAAATATATTTATATTTAATATTGATAAGCAGCGATAAAAGGTAATCAATATATGCATAAAGTATAGTACAATTTATTCTCAATATATGCGCTATTTCTGTATAAATAAATATAAATTAGATGCTAAAATTGAATGATTTTGTTTCGGACGAATTTATTTTCATATAATAAAGTATGTAGATTAAAAAAAAAGTATCATAAATGAATTTAACAAATATAGAAATTATTATACGCGATTAATGCTTGTGATCTATCTCTATATAATAATTTCTATTTACTATAATTCTAAAAAAAAACGCGCCATTATAA
>NW_017305916.1:1313338-1330018 GCF_001594115.1 Trachymyrmex septentrionalis
CGTTCAATCTTCTGTGTCGCATATATTTTTCTGCAATTACAACCAAGTTTACTATTGCCGTCTTATTAAAGAAATAATTACACGTTGTTTTATGCGATTACGTACTTCATCAATTATCGCGTTCGATAAAACAGCGGTCTTAAGTATCCTCCGTCTCGTAAAAATAATGCAAAATATCTCTGGGATTCTCGGTACATCTCTCTAATTGATATTAATAATTTCCTTAATTAATTAATTACACCCGTCTAGTTTACATCTTGCTAAAATGGACTACGCGTGGGAATAATCCGCACGGTTGCATGCGTTATAATTCAAGCTAGCGCGAGAAAAATTTGTTCCGCACTGTGGAAACTCGCAGTCTGTGAATAATTACTTTTTGTGATCGAAAAAATTGTGCTCTTCCGGCAATTTTTTATTCAATGATGACTTTAATGTATAGTGAAATGATAATACTTGCACCATTTCTGCGTAATTATTTTTCATCGAACGATTTAATTTGTATGATATTATCGAAAACTCAGTTTTTATTCAATATCGGGACAATGAATTCTGTATGAATTTTAATGGTGACATTTTCATCAATGTCTTTTGCGAAAGTCCCACGAAGATGCGGGGACTTTTTTTGTATTGTAAGAAATTCGTGTCGCGATTCCAGAAATGAATTTCACAGCTCAGAATCATGGTAAGACGAAGGTGGAGAAGAGCAAGGTGGAAGGTTGCCACCCAAGTAGCGGCATTTGTCGCTGATTGTTCGGGGACCGTTGAGGTCTGCACTCTTCGATTCCCTTCACCTTCTCGACAATCCCAATCGACTCGTCGCTCGGCCAAAACTATATACGAAATGCGATGGTAGAGGACAGGTACCACCGTTAATTATCTCGTGCTTTTTACTCGTATTCTTCACTCTTTTCCTAAGACGAATTTACAATTATATACGCCGTACATTTAACATTTAATTTAGTTAAAAATAATATGCGATTTGTGTATTCTATATTTGATTTATTGTTACAGACTTTTATTTTAAATAGTCACTTTAATATTTTAAAATAATATAGTAATGCATGGGAAAATGAATAGGATTAAAGTGAGACCAATTAAAGCTGCAATTTTCTGCTTTAAAAAGAAAATAACAATAAAGTAACTTTGCCAATTTTTAGCATATTTTCGTAAAGATAACAGTTTGAACATGTTTTTTTCTTTTTTTTTTCGTTTCACGTCAGTTGAGTCCGATTTCATCCCCTGCGGAATCAGTCATACACATACACACACACACGCGCGCGCGCGCATATATGTATATAACATATACATATATAATATATATATGTATGTATGTGTGTGTATATGTATAAGTTAAATCGAGATATGCGACGGGCTTCAATTTAGTCTCGGCTAGTCGAGATTGAACCAAAAAACGACAGTTTTACGATGTAACTGGGACATGCTGCGAGCATCGAGTCGATAGCAAACATGGTCAGTTTGTCCGATCGCTTTTGCCTGACCATTTTATGGCGATTTACTCACGCAAATGAAAATACTTCGTTTGAACTTTGCGACAGTGACGCGTATTTTTTTCATTGCAACTGGGATACTTTGTTTGAAATGTTATTAAACTGTTTGTTATCCAGAACTTTACATTGTTAACGCGTATTGACAAGCATTTGGACGAAAAAGTATGTCTTTATCCGGAATTTTATTACTTCATTTTATTATTTATTTAATTTATATCCGTTAATTAAAAAATCTTATATATATATATATAAGATTTTTTCATATATATATATATACACTTATTGTTATGTTAATTCTGTGTGATCCTCTTAACGTAGTCTACATATAACTATAAAAACTTTACAAAAAGTATACCTGGTATGAGAAAAATATACACTGTCACGTATCTGGAGAAAATTTTATTTATTCATAATAATTTTATGAGAATTTAAATCGAATCTTACTATTATCTGTAAAAAGAGAGTAATTTTTATGAAGATATACGAATTCTGAAATAATTCTATTAATGATGACTACAAATATAATTCAAAGAAAGATTTTTATATATGTAGGATATTTTATTAACTAATAATATTTTTACTGAATTTTGAATGCTATTAGTCTACCAATATATAACTCAATATATAACTCATGCCTACATCTATGTTTCTTTACTGGCCATAGCTGTTAAAGTTCATATACGTTACTCTTCCTTCTTTCTGAAGCTCTGCCAGACGGTAGCAGATTGCTGGGCGCAGGTATGAAAGTAAAAGAAAGGAAAGTTTGCTGACGCTGTGTGTGTGTAGTAGGGTCATGCAGGACACCTGCAGCGGCTTAATACTTTATGATAGCCTGTAGACTTACTCCATGACGATATTTTTTGCAAGAGGAAGAGGGAGAGAGAAAGAGAGAGCCGCAAAATTATTAAGGTTGTACAAAACAGTAAAAAACTGAGCAGTTATCAGTCGTGCCAGCGTTACTCTGTAAATTTGATATCGCTTGGAGAGCCAAAATATCATAGAAAAAGATAAGAGTACAACTAATACTGTAAAATATCCTAGGGGTTAATAAAATGAGATTAACGTATCTTTTTTAATGCTTTAGTGGTATGTAGATATTGTACTAATTTAAATGATTTCTCTTTTTTATTATTAAAAAATATTACGCTAAATAATCTTTATTTAAAAAAACATTCAGTTTTAAATATCTAAAAACAATCCTTGCATAATTGATATACAATGATTTAAATGTTTTTAATATTTTTCCATTTTGTCCAGCCAATATTATTCTTTTAAATAAAATTCTTTCGATTTTTGATAAATATTTGCCATTTCGTTATCTGGCAGCGTCCAATGATGCTTGTTACATTGAAAGAAAAATGTCGAAATTTTGCGAAGCAAATGTTACTTACGAAATTTGATTGTGATGACGAAATATATATTTCTGTGAAATATATCTCATTAATTGTAAAAAAATAAAATAGCTTATTTGCTAGGAATAAAATTTTATTTTACCCGTATTTAAATAAATATTTTTCAGTGAAATAAATATATTTTTCACAAATATATTTATTTTTAGGCATTTTTTTCTCAGTGTATCATTGCACAATATTTCTGTATTGATTGTTATTAGTCCAATAACGTAATGGTGGTGCATTACATTCGACATAATATCTACATCTTATCTTGCTTCTCTCTCTCTCTCTCTCTCTCTCTCTCTCTCATCTTTCTCGAATACATACCGGTTTCCTTTTAGAATAGATAATTAATTGGTAGTTAACAAACATTAATATTTAACAAATATTTCTTACACTGGATTGTTTTAATAAAATTACCATAATAAATTTAAAAAATTTAAATAAATTATTTAAATAAGATTTTGAAATAAGTTTAATTTTACTGTTAGAGAAATACCAAAATTATAATGCTACGTAAATATTTTATAATCTGTGTATTTTATACCATTTTTATATATTATTTACATTTCTTTTAATTCATTTCTAATTTTAATTTTACTTGATTTGTATATTAATTAAAAAAAAATTTAATTAGAATTGCTTATTTTTAAAAATAAAGTAATTAAAAATTAACTCTGTCTTAGTGAAAATAATTATATTAAAAATTATCTATATTAAGAAAATCTATATTTAAAAATATATAAAATGTAAAGTATATAAGAAGAATAGTTAAGAACCTATAAGATAACGCGTCAGGCAAGTTGGCCCATTAGCTCAGTTGGTTAGAGCGTCGTGCTAATAACGCGAAGGTCGCGGGTTCGATCCCCTCATGGGCCAAATATTTTTTTTCATCGAAAATTATTTTAAAATTTTAAAATAAGTTTTTTAATTAATAATATATTGATACGTCAGAAAATAAAAAAAATTAAATTTAATGTAATATTGTAATATTAAATCTTCTAATTAATAAACTAATTAAATATATTTCCATTGCTTGCTAGAGAGAGAAGTGGAATTGTATCTTTGGAATCCTTTTTTACTTTTTCTGCACCTATATATTTTTTTCTTATTGTATCGCGGCTACGTACACGACTTATAAAGCCGAAAAAAGTTCGACCAACGGTGGTCACGGTGCCCTTAACTTCGGAAGAAGTACGTGCTTGTGGTTGCGCAAAAAGTAGTGCATGAGGAGAAGGAAGAATTTGAGTTTCGGTTGAGTATGGAGCAAGTTTCGGAACGACCCAGAACTCTAATTGAGTAACTTTTTCCAGTTCGACGCGGCTTGTTTGGCGAAGCGTTAATGGGACCGTTTTGGGACAGACTTGGAGAATAGTAGACGTGGCTTTTGTAATAGGAAAAAGTTTTTTCGTTGAGAAAAGCAATAGCCGCGTCTTATTTACTCTTCTTCGCGACCGTGATGGTATTTATTGATCGTGCACAGAATCTTATATACGCGTATATATCGCGCGTACTATATTGAATAATATATTAATTGTAAAAAGTTTTTGCAAAATTTCCAAATATTAATATTATCTATATATTTGATTAAAAATTTTATTTGTATAAAATTTTTGGAAAAAAAAAGATTCCGGTACCGGGAATCGAACCCGAGCCTCCTGGGTGAAAGCCAGGTATCCTAGCCACTAGACCATACCGGATTTCTTGAAGAAGTGTCTTATAAACCGGTTTAAGAATGTGATACATTACTGTAAATCGTCTAAATATTTTTTAAGTTAAATTCTTCAATTATATTTCTCTTTTAATTATTTAGATAACATAATATTATTCAAATATAATAACTAAATATGATTAAATTTTCAGTGATATTAGCTTTTGAATTTATTGAATATTTTATAGAATAAGAAAATTATTTTTTATATAAAAAAATGCATGTCATATTTGATTTAGTTTTATAAATATTTCTAATATTTGAAGTAAAGGTATTTAGATGATCGAGAAAATTGTGCACATTCAATATCAAGCCTCGATGGTCCTGTGGCGCAACGGATAACGCGTCTGACTACGGATCAGAAGATTCCAGGTTCGAATCCTGGCAGGATCGATTTGTTTTTTTTCAAAATTTATTATTTAAAATTCGAATATATATGATTATAATATAGAATTTACGTAATTTTTTATATATATATAAAAATACGTTTTATATATTTCCATTTTATTAATGACATGATACGCAACTGTAAGAAAATATTAAAAAATATATTGCGTTCAAATTTTCTAGAGCAAAATCTTATTAGAATTTGTTTTATAATTTTGACGCGCATTATATTTACAAATTTATAAACTTATAACATATATTCAAATAAAATAAATGTTAAATATAGATGTCAGTACAAAATATTAAAGCGATGTCACTTGATTTTTCTATCAGTATCGTCTCTCTGTCTCTAAGTCTCTCTATTAAGAATGGATTTATGAAAATTTATTGGAATTAACAAAAAATGTATAATATTATTTTCAATTATATATAAGACATAATATACCTAAATACAAAATATTGAAAATGTTTAATTTTTCATGTCACACGACATTTTTGTGTAATTTATGCAAATATTGCAACAAGATGTAATAATATTTATTTCTAAAAGTTTTAACGTAATTATAAATTTATTGCTTTAAAATGTTTAAGCAATAATTAAATTTTATATTAAATCAATAATGTTAGAGAATAACATAATTTCTTTTTACTTTTATTATTGTATGATCTTTTTCGAATTTTATTGGATCTATTGATTGGAAAATATATATTAAGAATGTTTAATAAAATAAGTAATTATATTACGGAGAACGATAAATACACATGTAATATATTTACATCTAAGGTTTGTTTCCAAACTCTCAATAATTCCAACTTTTTTTTCTTTTTGTGTTATCGCGCGCTATGTGTAATTTCTTTTCCTAAATTATATCTTATGCTAATACACGGATATCGGCCCATACGAGAAAAGATATAGTAGAACGTCTTGTCAAGTTGATGATAATCTTGTCATTAAAGTCGAATCCTTTGTACTTGCATATTTCCGCAAATATGCTCGCAAATGTCCTTTGTGTCGTTTTGCATTACGGATCTTTTATTGCGAGAAAATGTTTTGCTCATATCTCAAATGTTTCAACGAACGAATGGGACTACTCGTAAAGCAATCATTTCGCCATCCACTGGCACGACTCGCATGTTGAACATCGGTAATATATTGGATATTATTGCAAGAGAGGAACGCGTTATGAATCCGCGAAGAGAAGCACGAGAGAGATTGGTAGTCCAAGCGATGAACAATAGCCGATCATTTTTCAAAACTGTTTAAATTGACCCGGAATCCTTTTAAAAATTTCAGTGAATCGGTTTTTAGGTAACATGAAACGTGCAAAATGGATCGTAAAAAATAAACGATTTGCTACGTTGGGCAATATTTTCTCGCATCAATCTGCTGTGATAAATTGTATTTATGTACATCAAGTGTATTAATTTTGCGTATATAAATGTTGATTTCCCCACAGAGCAGAAAAGATTAACTTTTCATTTCATTTATGAACAAATTCTAACCACAACTCTCTCTACATGATTTTTGTGCTAAGTATATTATGAAATGTTAAAAATATATAGTTTTATAACACTGCGCATTTTTAATTAAATGTACGTTTAGCATATTTTTGTGCGAATTGCCTATTTGTAAAACAATTTCAATTGCGTCGTCAAATAATAAAAATTCTAATTATTTGTTTCAACAAAAGTTTCGTAAGCTCATTATCCGCAAATGCAGTCTAAATATTTTTTTGATTCTATTTCGTATTTTCACGTCAGTCTTCTCACATCATTTCTATTAACTCTTCGTCGAGCATGTAGAATTTCGTCAACCTGAATTTTTGAGGTTTAGTGTAAATTTTTAATTGTTTCGCGCGGATTGTACAGAAATCTGAAAAAATTCTTGCATACTTGTGAAAGCTTTATCACTGAGTTTTTATCTTTTTACTATATCATAGTTGGATTGTATTTTACTTACTTTTTATAGATTTAAATTTATTCATCAGAATTTACAATTAAATAATAAATCGATTGTGCTTTCACACATACACACACAAAGTTCAACTGGAACCGATGAAAGGTTGAATTCCGTGTTTGTATTCCTTAATTGATTAACTAGTTTTTACAGATTTCCATATTACATGGTTACTGTAAAAAAGCATTTAAACAAGAACTTACGAAAAGTATGATGTTTGACCATTGGAATTGGTCTGAAAACCTTTTTTTCACTTATCACATTGTGTCTTAGTATTCCTAAAGAGATATTATACTATATCTACTTGCTTACGCGACCTTCGTTCATTTGCTCCCTTCTTCTGTGTGGAAACTTTTCTCTCGGTTGTTCCAACGGAGGCTTTTTTTCTTCACCTAAAACCTCGAACAAATGCATCCAACGCGAGTTGTTTTTTCTCTACTCCGGAAAACGCATCAATCTCTCTATGCGAACTGGCCTATCCACGTTCGACGGAGGTGAAGCGGCTTTCTCGAAGCTTTTAGTCGTCAAGTGTGCTATACGAACAAAAGGTTTCGAAACGGACAGATGTTCCACTAATGATAGATAAATATATTAATGTTAAAATAACACATTCTATATGATAATAATTCAAATTAATTAAAAGCAAATAATATTCTTCTAATTAATTATGCGCGTCACAAATTTGCACAAAACGAATGAAAAAATATTATTATTATATAAATTATATAAATTATCCATTTTCTCTCGTATTTTAAATTGAAATTTTCTGCCCATGTGAATTAAGAAAAGCTTAATAATTTAATGCCCGGTATTTATAGTTAATTCTTATTACAATCTTAAGTAAAATCTTAAATACTAAGGCTGTCTGATTTATGACATCTTAAGACTACTTAAGACAATCTTAAATATAAGAATCGCAATATGAATACCGTCGGTCTCAATGACTTATACTATTACATATATATTATCATAATTGTTATATTATTATATATAATAGTATCATTATAATAATCGTATCATGCGTAAATAATAGCACAAAATACTTTACAGAGATTTTACTATTGCGAAAAGTTCTGCTTTCGAAAAGTCTTCTTTGCATCATTTCAAGAGCTTGTCAACATTAATCTACGACGACCCTGGCCTTCCTAGTACTCGACATGCACTCTCATAAGAGCATCAACCATTAAATAAGTCTCTCTCTTGTACACGAGACTGAAAAGAGACGACGAGTGAAACTTATATTAAACCTTAGAATTACCTGAGGTCTCTCAGAAATTTCTTCCGAGATTGCGCTTATAAATTTTCCGCCAAATTTCGGCGCTCTCTAAGGAGAAGCCTTCGTAAACATTGTATCCATCTAGAAATTATGCTGACGATATTGCATCGTCCCGCAATTTCTCGTTCATTTTAGGAACGTTTAAATACGACATATATGTTTGTGTCTCGAAATATTAAAATGACGTTTTGAAGATACGATTGAAAATTTATGTTATATTTTATATATACTATTAACTTGGCGTTGACTCTCGCCGTTTTTATCAACTACTACGCTTTGTTTTCATGAAATTATATCTGACTTTCATTCTTTCTCGAGTTCATCAAAATGCACCCACTAGCTTCTTGGATCTCAACGGATACTGTCGTAAAAGCATTTGCCGTTAAACAAGTTCTTTCTCTTACGTCGAAGTGCAGGCTCGCGGGGGTAACGAGAGTTTTGAGAGTCCTCGACATTAAAAGGCATAACTCGTACGCGACGTGAGTCGAAGTAGATGAACAGGTACATTACGACAGAATATTTACCGTATATCAAAGAGTTAGAAATTTAGTAATAGAATTGGCGGAAATTTGCCAGGTTCACTATTTGCTCGTTCAAGCTCTTGATTTCTATTGGTTTACTGATTGCCTTCGCGTTGTAAGAATTTTAACTATCGACCGGTCCTGAAATACGCGAAACTTACGGGTAAAGTCTCAAATGAAGTCAATAGGAAGAAGATTTCTCTTCTTCACTTCCGAGAAAATTAGATCACTCGTAAAAGTTTTTTTTAGTTTTTTTTTTAGCACAGATTTTAACAAGTTAAAGACAAAAACATGTTGAAAATACATATAAAAAGACTTTTTCCTTGCTCTATACAGTTTTTTATTGCACGGTAATTTTTGTAAAGAAGAGAAGTGGTATTTACATTTTGTACGAATAAGAATTACTTGAAATTGATGGTGGAAATTAGAAGCGAGAACGGTAAAAAAAAAAGCGTTTAATTACATCCGAAACACCGAAAGCGTGTTAAATATCTCTCGCTTGGCACTACTGCTAGCGGAGTCGTTAGTTTTTAATCGCCGGAACAAGCACACGATGCATCGTGGCACATCGATGCGTACGAGTTCGACCCTCATCCTCGCGTGGACGCGCGTATCCTCGCTCGCGAAAGATAAATAACGCGAAAATCGCATTTGGCAGCCGTCCAAAATACGAAACACCCCGTCGCTCGACGAGGGGTGCGTATTAAATTCACGGCTCTCAAATTCCCGCGGCCGCTATCCCGGATCGTTTAAATCCCTTTTCAGCTAGTTAAAATACCACGCGTACTCCGAGGCGCTGCGGGAAAATTATTTTACACGCGGAGAGAGATGTATGGAGATTTCAGTTTCATTTTCATGTGAGGACGTATGTACGTCACGCATGTGGTGCGTCTAATTTTCTACACGGCAGAACGGTGGACTGACTTCATTATTTCGACACGAGACACTCGAATTTACTTTTGTGAAATAATATAGACATAGGATTGGATTTGTATAATACCACATAGATTTCGGATTTTTTTAATTGCTATGTGATAAGAAAAATAGAAAAAGGCAAAATTGCACATTTAATCGATAAGCGGAAATATTCTCAGTTTTATTTTTTATTTATTTTTTAATATTCAAGTTATCGCTGTGATTTTATTACATACATTATGTAATAAAATTATGTAATAATTAATCCATACTTGTCCTGCAAATTTTAAATTTGCATTTTCGACATTTTTCGGATAAGTTTAAAAAATAACATTGTTTTGAATTTTATATAACGCTACATCTTGATAGCTTGTTTATCTTGCTCTTTTTTTCTTTGCGTCATTTTTTATTAATATTGTCGAGAATATACTGGTAGGTATTATCTGAGTAGCTTCGAGCATTAAAGCCTTTGAAAAGAGTCTCAATGGTATTCAAATCATTTTGAAGATTACATCTTGTTAGTTTGTAAAAGGATGCAACATTATATGACTGACACATAGTGGTTTCCCTCTTTAAGGAAAATAACCGTGAAATTAAAGGATTTATATTTTGTATTTTTTTTGTTAAGAGCAGAAAGGTCCAACGATTTCGTAACTGAATAATTAATTGATTTTCTTCTAACAAATGATTATTTAGTTACAACACCTGTGGACGCAATTTTTTACCAATCGATGTTGTAACCGCACGACTGCACGGATTATTCTTATTTGTCGGTATTTCGTTATTTCATTTATCGTGCATTAAAATTAATCCGTCTCACGATTATATCAGTGGTTATTCGATAAAGAGTGGAAGAGATAAAATGTAATCAGTCGTGACCTAAAGCTTGTGTATATACTTTTTAATAACTTTATAGAGATAATTACAAATATCGCTTACATATAAGTCATTTATCGAGCAATTTTTATTTAACTGCAGTATCTTACCAACGTTTCTATAACAGTCTCATTTTACTGAACGTTCGTAGTGCGTGCATTTCAGCTAATTTGAATTTGAAGAAATTTATTTGGAAGATGAAGAGATAAAATTCCAACGTATATACGTATTAGAAGTGACAGTGAATAGTTACGTTATTTTTTATCAACATCTCTGAATTCTTTTTACAATCGATATTATTGTACCGTAATGAAGATGAATGACCGTGATATACCAGATACCAAATTCAAGCTGTATCTCAGACAATTGTTAACAATTTCGGGACAATTGATCGGACTCTGCGTAACCGGTATGTCATTTGGCTACAGCGCGATACTTCTTCCGCAACTGGAGAGAATTTCGACCAATAACGTCGAATCTTCATTCGAATCTGCGAATACGGATCATTTCGGAGTGCTCAGTATCGATCAAGAGTCATGGATCGCAGCATCCACACTTCTACCAATAGCTCCAGGATGTTGTACCGGTGGATTTATGGCGGAAAAACTTGGCAGAAAGACATCGGTGATGCTAGTATTTCCTGTCTATCTTATAGGCTGGCTGATTATCGGTTTCGCCAACAGC
The DNA here is from genome assembly GCF_001594115.1 of Trachymyrmex septentrionalis. Taxonomy (NCBI): domain Eukaryota; kingdom Metazoa; phylum Arthropoda; class Insecta; order Hymenoptera; family Formicidae; genus Trachymyrmex; species Trachymyrmex septentrionalis. Next base: position 1,324,568 of record NW_017305916.1, read on the forward strand.
GTAGAAGTTTTAATAGCAGGCAGTTTTCTCTGTGGATACTGTGTCGGGGTCTTGGCGCCCATATATTCGATCTACGTGAGTGAAACGAGCGACCCTCTGCTACGTGGTATTCTACTGGGGGCAGGCAACTTGACCCTTTCGGTCGGTATATTGGCGTGTCACGCGATGGGAACTTGGCTGCATTGGCGAACCACCGCGTATATCTGTGGCGTGTTACCTGTAATCTGTTGGATAGTCTCTGTCTACTCGCAAGAGAGTCCATTGTGGCTGCTTCGTAAAGGCAAATTTGAGGAGGCGAAGCGCTCCTGGATATACCTCCGTGGCGAAGAATCACTCGAGGAATTCTCCCCCCTGGAAACCATTAGACTCGCGGAAATATCGGGAAAGAGAATCAAGAAACGATCGTTATTGCAATCGCAAAAAAGGATGTGGACCTCGCGATATTTCCTGAAACCTCTCAGCATCATCTGCCTGTACTTCTTTATCATGCAGTTCTCGGGTTCTAACGTAATGACTTTCTACTGCGTCGGGATGTTGGTGAGTGTCTCGCACTCGCCCTATACGGTAATGCTTATTATCGACACAATTCGTCTGATATTTGCTATTCTCATGTGCGTACTTCTGAAAACATGCCGCAGGCGCACTGTGACGTTTATATCCTGTTATGGCACTGTTATCATATTGTTATCTTTAAGTGTGTGCTTGACATTTGACATTGGAAAACCTTGGAGTTTCGTGATTTTACTTGTTGCTTACATCATTCTGGTGTCATTGGGATTGACTACCCTGCCCTGGATGCTTTGCGGTGAATTATTTCCGAGAAAATATTGTGAGTTTGGTTCCGGATTAGCAACCAGCTTCAATTACATATGCATGTTTATAGTAATCAAGACGATGCCGCTTATGATGGAATTTATGCAGTTTGAAGGCACATTCGCCGTTTATGGCATTGTGACGTTGATTGGGAGCAGTGTCTTATATTTCATTCTTCCTGAAACCAAAAACAAAACCTTGCAGGAAATTCAGATATATTTAAACAAGAAATGTTACACACCGGAAGCACAAAATGTGGACGTACCGTTTGATGAATGTGTTTCTTCTGAGAAAAACGACGAATTGGATAAGAAAACGTTGGTTGATGAATGATGATCATTTAATGAACGTAGATTACAACATGTAATATATATTTTTATAAGTATATCAATATTGTAATAATTTCTGTATTTATATATGTAATTTGAATGGAAGCTATAGATTTTGCTTTAGTATATCTAGAATATATTGCTGCTTTCCTTTCATAAAAGAAGCGTATTAGCACGTTATGAAGTAGGCACATCTGCGTTACATCTTCTCTTTCTGGTACTTTTGAAAAATTTACGTAATTTGCAAATCGAGACTCGGATGTCGAGATTACTGAAGTTCAACTTGCAGCGATGATGTATTTGACGTCATCGCTGCATAATGTGTGACTGTGCATTACCGCAAACAATTTCGCATTGCCGTAAGTGACGACGCGACGGATTCTTTGATCAGATACATTTCGGTCGTACCGTAAAATTAACTGATGCGTCGAAATAATGACTCTGCGGCCGTCTCGGGACGGGGCGGCTAGAGCAATAGAAATTTAACTGCAAGCCTTGCCAGTATGACGGACCGTAAAATTGCGTTCTCACGTGATTATTGCTCGGACCACTTACCGCAGCTGATGGAAATTACGGTTCGTCCCGGCGGTTCGCGTGACGTTTTGCGGGTAGCGCAATGACTTAGGCGCGTACGCAAGTGAAATATGACGGCGGTGCTGTCGAGGTTATTAAAATGCGAGGAATCCTGATTCATTACCTTTCGTCGAGATTTCAAGGCGATGAGGATAAAGATTGTTTCCAGTTTCCGGTTGATAGATGTATCTGCTACCGCATCTAATATATATACGTAGATGTTAAAGTTTCTCAATAGAAATGACGCGTTTTCGATTTTAATCACATTTGTTTTTACATCGTATAAATCGTCATAAATTACATATACTATGGTCGCCACAATCGATTCGACAGTGATGAATTTAATCTTGTATTCGTATTGGACTAACTTTTACTCGTTTGTTACTTGACAGTAATTCATAGATGGATCTTTCAGATACCACTCTTTCTGTTGGTACGATTTCAATCTCGTAGTATCAAAGGCGAGCGCAATAAAGAATCACGCTAAACTCCGATGGTTTTTCTCTTTTTAATTTCATCCCCAATCCTAACTCATTACCCTCTTTTCTTCGACCACGCTCTTATTCGGCTCGCCTCGTGTTGATTATTGCAAGCACGCAAAGCGGTCGTTACGTTATCCTTGCTTCTTTTTACTCCATAGCCATTTTCGTCAGTACTCGTCTTCGCGAAACTCAGTTCACAGCAAAATATGGGTCGCAAATCTTGCAGCGACAAAACGCCGCACTTATATTGCAGCAGCATGTGATCTTTATTATTATTATAGCTTTATGGATCGATTGAAAAACTTCAAGAATATACATTTATATTATATTACGTGTAATTAGTTTATCTTCGAGATATCTTGTGGATATTGAAAAAAAAAATTTCATATTTCTGCCGAAGTAAGAAATCTGACGATTCGAAAGATTTCACGATCAACAGTGATTGAGAATGAAAAGTCGATGATATCACACAAGTGATTTATGACGATAAGGACAATCTCGGCCCAATTTCCCACGCGCGACGTGCCTGAACTGCATATAATCTTCATGAATGCGTAATGACCCGTCGTGCGTCCTCTCTCGTGGCCCATTCAGGAAGGTCCTCGTGTAATGGAGAGGAATAAAAACTAGGTGGTCCCTACGCGATAACGTCGCGCCAATGGCGCTTTTTGCGTCGACGGTGAAGCACTTTAGACTTCTCTTCGATCTATCGCCCTGAGGAGCTTAACAGTGGAAAATGCAGTCGAGCGAGAACATTTAGCGTTCTCGATTCAAGACGACATTTGTACCGATTCAGATCGTTCTATAGTCACCATATTATAAATATGTATCGCAGTTCAAGTGTAAAAAGCATTGACTTTCGCAAAGCGCTAAGTGAATTCTTAGCACATCTTTGTGTTCAATACGAACGATGAAAAAAACTCATTAGGTAACACATTGTGAAACCAACAGAATTTGTTTCGAAAAGTGAAAGTGTGTTGAATTAGAGACAAAATGTTGCGGATTAGAGAATGCTTGTTTTTGATTGTATCTTTTCCGATATTAAAACATCAAATATTGCGTTTGTAAATATATGTATGTTAAGTTCAAATATATGTTAACATCCGTAACAAAAAGTGATTTTTATTATTTTTTCATATCACAGCACTTTAAAAAGGTATTAAAAAATCGAGCAAATATTTGTAATTTCAGATATTTGCATAATATTAATACTGGAATAATACAAATTTAACAAAAATATAAAAGGATAGCAAATTTATTGATAAAATAAAAATGTGACATCATAATAGACACGCGTCGCGTAAGTTTTATGTGTTTCATGAACATTCCTCGTGGTCATCACCGTCTGCTGTTCTATGTCTGTGTTATGAAGTGATATTTTCTTTTTCATGAAGTTCTTCGCGTTTTCCGCGACACGAAGCGATTAAACAGCAATTACTTTTATATCTCGACCAACGCTATTATTTGTCTAGGGAACGTAGATTACCACAGTTTCGAAAAATTTAGGCGGTTTCTGTCTCGCCCGACGCAATAAAGCGCAACTCCATTTGCATTAAATTTTTCAAACGCTGCTGTAAGCGGTTCTTTTTATCGCAACATTGCGACACAGTCGCGTCGCTTAAAGCGTAAACCGCTGTTTATGCGTGTTTTTTTCCTTGGGACTTTTTGTCCGGCTTAATAAATCGTATTTGCGACCATTTGTAGCACAATCCCTGTAATCGCAAGCTTCTTTTTGACACATGTTTCGCGCGGGGCTAATAAATTGCGATTACATCTGCCGGTTCTCCGCCCATAGCGCTATTCTTTTGCATTGTACATGATTTTACAATCGTAAAATTCATCGTTCCACAATTTGTCAATACGAGCTATGTCATTAAAATCTTTACAAAATTATTCATTGCTCACGAGATGAGCTCGAAGTTTAAAGAGAAGCGGCTCATTGTAATTATGCGTCGGCAGTCTGTCACTTCCGATGAGAAACTCAAACTCTTCGATGTCATTAGAAAATTTATACGAGCTGGAGGACAGAACGTTGATTAAATCTGGGTTGCCAGCAGAGGTTCACGACTTTCTGACAAAATTGAAGGAGCGATCTCCAGCCGCTGCGAGTAATCGTGGAACGAGGTGGTCTCTGTGAGAAAAAGAAAGTATCTAGAACTTTATCAAGTCCTAGGAATCCACTGACAGCGGCGAGAAAAGAAAGTAATGGAAGGATACCGGTTCGCTCTTTGGAACTAAGGAGCGAGAGATAAAGGTTGACCGGTTTATCTTCGAAACAGAAAGGACGTTATCCTGCATCGAAAGAGAAAGAAAGAGAGGGAGAGAGAGAGAGAGAGAGAGAGTTTTTGTTTTAAATTAAATTAAATCTTTATCGTCTGCCGTCTTTCGTTATTCTGCGTGACATTTCTTTGCATTCCGTAGCTTATCTTCATTAGTAATTAGAACGTATTTCGAAATAAATTCTTCAATGTATTTTCTGTTTTTCTTTGATTGTTATGTATGTTTTATCTTCAATTGGATACATTTAAAAAATGATAAATTCGATATTCTGACGCAATCGCCTCGGGAGTAAAGACATATTTTTTAATATTTTTAAACAAAGAGGAATACAAATACTACTATTGAAATGGAGATTAAAAGTGTAAATGAAGCAAAAGAAATAATAAATCTTTTACTAAAACAAGAAAACCAAACTTAACGATTTATCCTGACATTGCTCAACGACGAGATCAACTCTACTTTTGCCTGCTAACGAAAATGTCGTTCCTCGCATCAGTTCTGCTTAAGAGCCTGACAGGGTGATAAAAACGAACTGGATTTTCCGAGACCTCTTTTCCTCCTTGCTCTTTTCTCCGCCTGTGCGGCGCCTGCGGTGGCAATAATTTGCAATTTTTGTGAAACGTATACGAAGCCGGAGGTAATGTCGGAATCGACTTTAGGAACAACACTCTGAAAGTTTCGTGGACCGTGATGATGGTGTTTGCCATAAAGTCGCAAGTTAACCGGTAGGTAACAAAGTTGCAGTGTTCTAAATATGACGATGAAGCGGCGTAACTTTGTTGTATTGTTTTCTTTTAATGACGCTATTACCTTTTCTACGATAATGTTTATAACAATTGCTTATCCCGTTAATTTAATGAAAATTTATTGTAACTGTATTTCGATTTTTTTCTTTAGAAATGTATTTCTATATTTTGTAAAATATAATTATAATTATAAAAGTGTTTAATTATAAATATAGAGCAAAACATTTT
>NW_017305916.1:1330118-1367335 GCF_001594115.1 Trachymyrmex septentrionalis
TATATATATATATACATATATGCGATATTTTTATATAGTTATATCTTTAAACAAAAAAGATTATTATATTATATAATGAGAAGTGAAATATGTGCATATTGTGCTGAAAAAATTATTATTAAAAATTAATTTGAGAGAATACTTATACGAAATATTTTATAATCTAATTTTCGCAAAATTCAAGCGTCGTTGCTTTCTCAGAATTAGAAGTAACGATCTCGGTGCTCTTTTCAGCGTCACGTGCCTCGTGAAATTTTAAGTCCAATGCGCGAAAGGAAAACGTTCACCTTTACGGGCCGAAATCACGCGAACAAAAGTCCATCATCGACCATAGAATCGTTGCTGAGAAAGCTCGGGACAGGAAATGATGTTCGCCTGCGATCGCTTGAAACTTCATGAAATTCTATTTCGAAGTTGAAACTACATTCGGTCTTGAGCCTCAGCTTTGCATAAAATGATAACATCTATATCGCTAGGGATATCACGCTCCTCCAACATTTGATGATGTTTGATTATAAAATGATCAAATATTGCTTTGTTTGTATTTAATACGGATGAAAATTCCTCATTTTGATGAACTCATTCATATATAAACACGATTTCACTAATTCACGATACGTTGTACGAGATTTACAATAAATTGAAGTAAGATTATAAAAATATAGACTTATAAGTCTAAAATAAGATTGTAATATCTTTTTCTAAATATGAAAAAAATTAATATCATGCAAATTAACATAATTAATTTCATGGAAAACAAAAGTAACTTTTTTTGTTCAAGTTGAATAATATTAATAGACATAGTTATAATCAATCTTATTAGGTTCAACCTGTGAGCGAGTGCAAAACAATTAGCAGATTTCAATTTGTTTTAATATATTATTAACTAGTATAGTCAGTAATTTATAGTGAGCAATATAGTATTTATATTTTATATTGTATCTCCCTATCTGCACGCTTCTTTCAAAATACGAGTATTGTGATTCTAAACTTTCTTCTGATTAATAATGAGAAAATAAATATTGACGGAACAATGAAAGATAATGGAAGCAGATTTAAATAACATCGATACAATGAAAGAAATCATATGATATAATTTGTAGCTTTCTTCGTTAATATTTTCTATGCAAAAATAGGAAAACACCGTATACAGGTAAGCTTCTTAAAAAAGAAAGCGACTTAAATTCACGAGAATTTATCGGTGATACATTTTCGCACTGCTCCAAAACCGTGTGATCGCTGGATTTTTGCAGCGACGGAAAACACAGAGGGCTTTAACTCGCAACGCGAGGTGCAGATAACCGAGCTGTGGCCAGACGAGGCTGGAATCTGGAGCATAAACCGCGTACGTGTATCTACGTCCGGTACCTTAAGGCGCTTTCCCGCGATGTTTTACGAGCAGTCGTGTGTCATTGCTACCGTCGCCCGGACAGTCTTTCCCTCACATAACGTACGTACCACGTAACAGTGTTTCACGATCGTGTTTCGTAACGTCTTCGGTTTACCGAGAGGACGATGTATCAACGGGAAGAACACCGGGGTTCAACTAAACGACGGCTTAAACCACCAAGAGGCTTATTCGGCCTGTCATCCATCACGCGAATCAGACGAAAAGTATATGCGAAACTATAATGTTATTTTCGCGTCTTATATTCTTAGGTTCTTGAAACAAATAAAATATGATTACGTCACAATCGTTATTTGATTGGTCAGAAATAGCGATTGGATATACGTGTACATGAGCCGTAGTCTTTCGTAAATCTTGTTAATGTATTCTGCATTAGATAACACAGCGATCGGTTTGTTTAAGAGGAAAGTGGATTTTGAAACAGCAGTAGGTGACATACAATCGAGGGTGGCAAGAGGCACGTTATTCTGCTCGGCATGCAGATCAGGCACGTACCAGGAAGCATTGTGCTCAGCTTTATCTTCGCCGAGAAGGGTTTGGTCTTGAATATAAGATTCTCTAATACATTTTTATCGCAGATGAGGCGACTCGTATACAAACGATACTTGTGCGCACCGTGTTTCCTTCCGTCAGCAAAACGTTTTGTCGTGATTTACACTCAAAAGGTCGATTGCATATCGATTCGTGCGAAACTCCTATTCTCGATGGTCAACATCGTTTACGAGAAAAATATTGTAAATCGCTTTCTAATGATAAGAAATCAGTAAACGTTTATTCTTCTTTATTAGAATATATTAAAAATTTTACTCCTTTATATACGATATACGGTATTGTATATAAAGGAGTAAAATTCCATCACGATCAGGAATAAATAATGAAATTTCTGAAAGTATCTAATTACGTGAATATTTGCAGAATGAAAATATTCACTTTTATATTTAATAGGGAGTTTTTGCAATAACGTAAATTCATACGGTGAACGCTGAAGTCACTTTATTCTTTTCTTAATTAATTGTTAAGAAGAAAATAATTTGATCTTAGCGTTCAACGTATCTGGATAAACGGTATTGCAAAAATTCCTTACTATTAATATCTTTTATCGTTGCGCAAAATTTTTTATGTTGAATTTTTTATTGCAAATATTAAATAATATCAATTTTATCTCGCTAATTGCTTATTCTGCACATCGAAACATACATCAGTCAAATGAATCGAACAATTAGTGACATTTGCATAAAATTAATTTATTTCTGTTGCAATCTGGCGAAAAATAATGATCAATCTGTTGGCGATGCCATTTTCCATTCATTATGCATTATTCCTCTCTCTTTGATTATTGATTACTGCTAATTATCAACTATGAAATTCGAACAGTGGAACTAAATCAGTAAAGCAAAGGAAATCGTCTAAGAAGTGGCGAACGGAGATAGCCACGGGAAATTACAGCGGCGTGTTCCTAGTTGAATATCAATGTCCTCGGAAGTATAGGTGCGCCGTTCACTCGCAATTGCAGTAATCTTCTGGTAATTGCTTCTGCTACCGTACTTACATATAGCTACAGTCGGAACGAATCCTTGAATTTCTACTCGAAAATCGTAAAAGATCTTCCCTGTTTCCCGTCAATTCTGTTTGCTGAACAGTCTGTAAGGTTTTTACGACTTCTACGATCGATATATTTTCGAAATATCTTGAAATGTGTGTATGTGTGTATAGCGTTTATTGAATTGAACTTTCGATTGTAGCAGTAATTATTTTTCTTGTAATTATTTTCTTCTGTATACATATACAGCGGATTCTGTGATAGAATGTAAATTAAATGCTTGGAGCGAATGAATGAGTTACTGGAGGAACTCTCTCTATTTTAGATTCGTACAATAAGTACTCTCGAAATATAAGCTGATTTTCGACACGACGACTTGTCTGAATCACGGAAATCGTGTCGACGTTACTGAAAGTCGTTGTCCGATCTGGCATGTGCATGGAAACTTGCACTTACATGAGACGCATCCAGACGAGGAACTGTGAAGAATTCACAGACCAACTCTCATTGTTAGTCGGCAAACGTGCACGTCAAGAAAGAAGCACGAGGAGCCAAGACATGAGAGCGACGAAGGCTTTGGTCGAGTTAATTCCCTAGTAGCTGTTTAATCGATAATCTTAATACATTTTTTTGCATTTTATTTACTGTTACAGTTAGCGTTTTACTCTATTTCATATTCTATATTTATTGAATAACTCTTTACAATAATTCCTCTGAATCGTTTTTTTTTTTTGAAATAATAAATTAGATACTGAAGTCGATTATTATAAAAGAAGAAAGTTGATAATTCTCTAATTTTGATGAAAATTTATAACGTTTTTTTTAACAATGTAATTTTTAAAAATAATTCTGTAAAAAGAAATTTGTGTAGTAAAAAATTGAATAAAAAACGTTGTGCAGTATAAAAAAAAAACGACAATTAGATATGATTTATAAAGTCGATTATAAAAACGAGAAAGTAGATAATTCTAATTTTGATAAAGATTTTTCTATAAGCTTGTTGATATAATTATTCAAAATAATAATTCTCTAAAGAGAAATTCGTACAGCAAAGAATTGGGTATTCAAATGTTGCAATATTCAAAAATGCGAAATGGACGTGATATATGGAAAAAAAAGGTAGCACGAACGGCATACGATGCTATCTCGATCATCGAACAAATTGGTAGTTATTATTTTACCGTTCACAAAGCAGCAATACTGCGGGAAGGCGATATACCCGAAATTCAAAGCGATATCGTGTACTGTGTTACGATATCGTATGCATCAGCACGCCACTCCACTCGGAAGTTTCATTCCCCGATTATAACGAACGTGATAGCACGCGTTCTTCTTGCCATCGTCTACTTACAATCAGTAGGGAAGCTCTGTCTCTTTGACAAGACTGTCTAGACAATAGGAATATGAATAATCTTCGGACAATTCTCTTTACTATCTCTGGCATCAGCAGATTTACAATCGATATTCACTAATAAATCATGCAAATGAAAGTCATAGCCTTTTCCTGCGTCGCCTTTGTACGAAAGCGTTGCGGAAGTACAAGCGATCGGGATAATATCTTCTACGGGCGATGCCTATCCTAACGCATCTCTCGCTATTGCTGACACGATTTGCATTATTCCAGTAATGCACTTCTCTCGAAGATTATATTTTATAAGTTACGTTCCGCTTTTCATGTATCGTTTGGACGTTTGTTCTTCAGACGTCTTTGGAAATAAAACGTCAAGAGCCAAAGAAACAACGTGCTCGATGCAGAAAGACAGGAGTAGACACACAAGCAATCTTGATCGAACCTTTCAATTAAAGGCCTTTTATATCCGTAATACGGATACAATATTGTATTCGGATCGTAGAAAGAGCCGCTCTCTACAATCACTCCTTCTTCTCTCTCGGGAAGAAATTAGGACGCAATAACGACGCCACTCTTGCGTTTGCTTGTACCGGCAAATGGGAATGAAACTACCGCGTTATCATACACGTGCCGATGACTACGCTACTCGTACTGGCGATCGAGCGGACGCATGCCTGACCTGTCCGGGTTGGCTTTACGAGGCGGCTTTGTCGTGCTGAAGATAATCCGGGTATTGTCAGCCTGATGTCCGCGGTGCTGGACTGCGCCGGCATCATTGTCGTGCGTTGCCTTTGTGTTCAACCGGCGATTTTAAGCCGGTTATGACGCTGTGCTTGCCGTCTCGCTGACGCGTGGAGAATACCGCCAATTCCTCGTGCACACGATCACTCACACATACAGGATTCAGTCGCATTCGTCATCGCGAAAAGACCGCCGCGATTGTGCTCACTCAATTATCATCCCGCGACCGGATGTTTCTTGCGTACCTGCAACTGCTTCTTTTCTCAAAAGGTTTTTAATTTTTACAACAAAATTTTATGTAGCTGCGAGAAAAATTTGTATCGTTTGTATTGTTTGTTTTTTTCACTATACTGAAAAAGTGATGAAAATTTTATCAAGATTTATTGTAAGACTTTCCAATGAACGTTGAACAATATCAAACTTCCGTTCGAATTGCATTTTTTCTCCATTGCATTTATTTCCTCGTTCATTTATTTTCCGTCTGTTAATTGTGCGATGAACAGGAGAAAATATAGTGTATCTGAAATTTTTGATAGCCAGAAACCGGAAACGTTAATCAGTCAAGTTGGATTAAAAGTTTTTATATGCAACGCGAAGGTTTGCTTCCTCCTCCCTTAAATCGGATCTCATAATTTTTTATTGTCATCACGAGTTATCGGTTGATCGCGGAATATTTTGCGGCACTCTTAACGGTTCTCCAAGCGCCTTTCAACGCGTATATCGTTGAGAGTGGCGCGCGCGATGAACAACATGGTGATTTTCACACACAATCGTTCCCGGAACACAAGCCCCTATCGCCGATCACTGACATTACTAGGCCGTGAATCAATTTGATAAAACGTTCGCACGTGTTCCGGCCGATTTAGTTTATCGCCGCATATAATCGTGCTTTTGCCGATCGCGGCTCAGCGTTCAGAACGCTCGCTTTTCACCACATAAAGATTACGTGATCCTGACGGTAATGTCCAGTCCATTTATACCTTGCTATCTAATATGGCGTAAGTATCGGGAATAACGTCCATTTACGTCTATCTTGAAAGCTTTTTCATTTCATTGCTAAATTTATAAGCGTGCATGTCTGTCTTCTGTTTCCCTACTAATAAAGATTGGATCTTGGCATTGTTGAATGCATCGATAGCTAGATTATTATTACGAATGATATTTGGAAAAAATTATTTTTCTTCAAGTAAATTTATAAAAGGAATAGAGAGATTTGTTTCTATTCCTTTTATAAATTTATTTCATCTCTCTCTTTCCCTGTATTTTTTCGTCACACACATTTTTCCTTTTTCAAAAATAAATTTAATTTTTCAGTATATTTATTTATTCTTGAATAAATTTGACACATATCCTTTGTCTCTTCTCTTCGGTAAACGTTCAATCATTGCCCGCTGTTCACTCGCGGTGAATTCAAGCCATCCACAAATCCGCACCGGAACTCCAAATATATCTAGAATCTAGAACCGAGTGGGAAACCTTTGTAGCCGGTTCGGTTGAACCAACTTTTCCCCGCCGCGAGTAAATACGTCTACGACGTTTGCGACCACAATCGGCCTCTGTGTATCTACACACACACATACACACATGCATATGTACATCCATACCAGTTTGCGGATCTGTCCGCTCGCCGAAAAAGAGATTACGACTTATATATGTATACATACACACATGTGTATATCTAACATACGCACTTATACACACAACTACATACCTGTGTAAGTATATATTCAAAGCGCGCGGCGTATCGAAATTTTTCCGCGTAAGCGGATTAACCGCCGACGGAAAAGGCGAAATATATACCCGCAACTCCCCCGCTTCTATACGGCAGTATAGTGAATGGGATCCCATTCAATCCCGTGTGGAATTCGAGCCTTGCGCAATCTGAAATGCGATCGAACGTCGGAAGCTTAATATCTTTTGCCACCCTATTTCTTGTCCATGTCTCACCGTTTCTCTCTCTCTCTCTCTCTCTCTCTCTCTCTCTCTCTCTCCCACTCTCTTTCTTTCTCTCTCTCTTTCTTTCCGTGTGGATCTTCTTGAAAAATATATAAGCCGTATATAAGAAAGAAAGAAACACCGCGAAAAAGATGAGAGGTTTACTGGGAGAGGAATGTGCAGATTAGAAATCTTCTCTTTTATCTTTTAATACTTTAGGATTAAGCTTAAGATTTAGTTCTATTATTGTCAGTTTAGCTACGAAATTGTTTTTTCGGTAATTTTTCTAGTATCAGATATACACAGAATATTTCTGATCATATTGATTGAGTGCATTTTTTTTTATTGCTGAAATACAGAAAGAAAAGACAGTACCATCTAGATCCATTTGCCGTTAAAACCTTCGATTTATTCTGAATTCTTTTTTACTTCTTGTTTCTTTATTCTTCTTAAGAATGAGAATTGTAAATCGCGCATATTTCGCGTGGAAAAAGTTCAGAGAAATCAACACGAGAAAGCTGTTCAAGTTTTCTTCGTCTCGAAAAAATACGTGACCATACACAACACACGTTTGATGTAGTGGGAATTTTCACAATTACATAGTAGATTGAAATTCCTATTTTACAAAAGATGCTGCAGTGTTGCGAACAGCTCGCCACTACATATAAAAGAGAGAATGCTCGAATAGAGTCTTTTTTACAATAATTTTTTGGAGGAATGCGGTAATCATATAGTGTACATGAAAACTCCAACGTGAAAATTCCAACAGAATGAAGTTCGTGGCGGTCGCGCATAAAAATAATTTGTAGCAAATAGGTACATTTTAGGGGCGAAGATAAAAATGAGGTTCACAAACTCGAGGCTACTCGGTCGTTTTACGCACAAACGCGAGTTGTCCACAACCCTTTTTGTGGAGAGGACCCACGAAAACCGCCGGCGGCAGTCCGCAGGTGCAATTAGATGCGGCAATAAGATAGCCATTAATAGCCGCCACGACGTCGTGTAATTATAGTGATCGTAGAGTAGAGTCATAACCACGTCAAAGCCGGTTCGTCGAAAGTTACGCTGCCAGGGGGATTATCGTATAAAAATCTGCTGCACGGCACTAACACATTGTCCGAAGTCGCAATTGTTCGCAAACGAAAATACAGTAAACAACACGCTTGTGTATTTTTATTTTTTATCAGGAAATATGAATATCTCAATGTAAAATCAAATATTTTTTTTAGGATTATATCTCGCATAATCCTCAAACGTTGAATAATATAGTAATCTCTGAGCATATGCCTTCCTTTTTCGAGCTGTATAATACATATGAAAATGTACATTAACATACTCCAGTGCGATAGCATTCGTTCGACCTAACGACCTGCTTAGCCGTGCTCGTGTTTTCCAGCTCGACAAACTACGAAAATTTATCGTTTCAACTTCAAGCTAGGAAAATCAAGCGAGTTTAAATTAGAACGTTTGCATGATCCTACAGAATTCAGTTCGCGATATCGTAGAGACAGTGGTTGCTCATCGAGAAATGTCAAGCAATTTTTCGCGCATAAAAGTTATATCGTCGCCTCTCCTTTTTACGTCGAAGTCTCTCGTCGCGACAGAACCACCTCTGCTCTTTTGGCCGGTTGTTCTATCTAAAGGTATTTCGTCGCTGCGTCATATTATTTATAGTATGAACGAAATTCTTTTCAAAACCGAGAGTCTCGAAAGACTCTTCTCCATTTTCCGCCCGCGTTATTGAATTCGCCCTTGTGCACTCCACGAGAAAACACGCGCACGCTCCGCCGAGCATGTATGGAAAACGCACAGGCGTGTCTTCTATCTCGCGCTTGGTTATCAAACATTCTAGGACGTCGACAAGCTCTGAATCTATTTTGCATCGCATCTACACTTCTCGAGTCGATGTAATCATTTTATTATTCGAAGAAAATATTCTAAAATTATAATGAAAATTACATCTTGCGATAATATCGAGAAATTGATTCTATACTACAGACTCCAGTTAAGCGCCGCGCGATAAATTTGTCAAAAATAGCGGCGCAACCCGGAGAATCCTTTGCCGCTAGCCAGTCAAGTTTTCATAATTCCCGGCAGCTCTTCCTTCCGCGATAAATCCTAAAGAAGAGTCCCGGGCTCTCGTGTTGCTGAAAAGAATAGTCGTCCACGAGGGGGTCGTTTCCTGTCCTCTCACGAAAAAGATAATGCTGCTTTAGCTCCGGAACACCGGGGCAGTCGCGTTGGGGGTGTTTCATTACTTTTTCGCGGCTCATTGTTCCAAAGCAGCGTGGAAAACGCGTCCGGTGCCCCGGTTTCTCTCATTCGCGCAGCCGGCCGCTTACGTCTCTGTGATATAATTCAAAACCCGAGTTTAATCCCGCTTTCTAGGGATTGGTAGCCGACTGGACAAAGTTATTAGTCGCATCGACGCGCACGGCGAACTCACGACTCGCATTCAACGTCTGGGATTAGCCGCTTTGTATGCCAAATCTGGCTCCTACTAACTCGGCGCGGCGTAACAATGAAATTTCGCTGATGCTGGAGCTGGAAATCCAAAGGAATGCGACTCGCTCGGGAATTGGGCTAATTCTCGAAGCGCGAAACCCGATATGGCTGCTACGTCAAAGTGGTACAACGATATAACTATGCCGATCTAGAAAGGAATCTACCCTTCGATACGTCATAACGTATCTCCGAATCATGATTAATCCTTTACCGGATTACTTTCTTGAGAGGACATCAAGTATTATCTGTCACGCTTCCGATTTTTCCTCCAACCATGAGTTTAAATAGAGAGCTTCCGCTTTATCGCAGGGACCAAGTCCTCCCCAACATTTCAAATTTGAGAAGGGCGGAATACGATCTGCAGGCAATACGTCCCTCGGGTCGGTCGATTTGCATTTTTCCCAGCTGCACGTTCACCAACAGACATTGGAGGAAAAGAGAGATGGGGAAGGAGGCAGCTATTCCGATATCTTCCATTTCGTTTTCAATCGAGAGATTGCAATAAGAGGAGTCACTCTCGCTGCTTCTTCAGGTAAGCAAGTCGTTGCGACTGTGCTTTTGCTAGAGCCCTGGCGAAAGACATACGGGAAAATGCAGGATGTCTGGGAGAGACCACGGCGAGTTACTCTAATCGAATGTAAATGTTGCGGAAAACCGAAGCTCCTTATCCGGTTCGGAACCGCTTGAGAGCGATACCGTGGTCTCTGAACAATTTCGTCGACAAGGAAGAGGCAAATGTGCTGTGCATGTATGCAATCCAGAATCTGGACTGCGAAATCGCATTCTCTCGATCATTTCGTCGGAGTTATTTAACATATTGCGTCCATTATCGTGTACATTTTGCAGCGAAATATGGAAGTACTTTGCGAGAGAATATCACATTTGAACTTTTACGGTATATGGAAATTTTTAGCATAAATGAGTGAAAAAGGTTAAAATCAGATCTTGGCCTATTTTTATCTTGGTAAATTTTTAGATTAGACAAAAGACTATTGATTATATTTCATGCATAATATGTATCTGTTTTTGTTATTTATTTTTTTATTTTGAAAGAATAATTCTTGTCATAATAATAAACGAACATTCTCAGGAAGATTAGTTGGTTTGCAATTGCTCGACGTGTCCTGCATCGTTGCCCTAATTCTCAGTCTACCCTTCGCGCTTTAGGCGTTGTTCTAGAGTAAACATTATCCTATTGGAAACCACAAACATTTACTCCTACGCCCTACGGGATACACCTTGCGTGTCTTCTATTCACCGCCTTTGGTCTCTCCTTTACAAGCTGCTTTGTATCTGTGGATAATTGTCACAATAACGTGACATTAAAGGTTATTTTATTATTATTATTTTATTATTTTATATGTACTGCTTTGGATCTTTGGAACAAAGAATAGGTATTTTAAAAGAAATTTAAAATAAAGGATGTAATTGAAATATTTCTTTGTTTGTAAAGCGTTGATAATGCATATAGAAAAAATTAAACGATAATAGCTTGAAAATACTTGTGGTAAACAACATAATAATAACTCGCACTTGAATACGTATGATATTGTACATTTAACTATTTGGGGAACGGATTTCAATCGAAATGTTCAATTATTTCTTAGATTTTTATTGTTTAGGGAAAAGCAGAATAATTCTGTTCAGAATCTATTTTGAACACTTCCATAATACGTACTCTGGTTTGAAAGAAAATTATATATCTGTGTTCATGTATACACGTATATATGCATATGATATAAAACATGACACGGTAAAGCAAAAAAAGTCTGAAGTGTTCTGCTTATAATATATTGAAATATTTTTTTATGATTGTCAATCATTTTGATGCATCATATTTTTACAACGAATGAAAGTTTCATCCCTCTGAGTTAGGGTATATTTAAACATTCTTTTTTTACGTGTCTAACAGCAATCCATACCGCATATAAAAAATTCACGAATGGAAGATGTTTTTTTAACCTGAAACAGCTATCGCCGCATTGTGTTTTTTTTAATATTAAGCGAAAATGGATAGAAAAAGGTTTAACATAAATGAGTGAAGACGATCAAGACGAATCTTAATGTCTAATAATACTTTTTTTTTATATGAACTTTTATAATTTTTAGTTGAAGCAAACTATACGCTGATTATTTGTTTTTTATATAATCGCAGCTGAAGCTGGATTACGTAATATCATAAATAAAATCGTACAACAATTTATATAAAAATATTATTAGATACCAAGACTCACTTTGATCGAATGTGGCCTTTTTCACTCATTTGTGTTTAATTACCTTTTTAATGTAATATTTAAAAATTTTTTTCTATCAACCTTTTAATCGATTTTTTGTATAGTTTTTTTTTCTTATTTTTTTCTCTTATTCTTTCTGTTTAATTTTTCTTTTTTATGACAATTTTTTTTCTTATTATTTCTTTTGAAACCATATATGTCAGAATAATATACATATAATAATGATAATTTTTTAACACAAAAAAAGATATATAAGCAAGGAACATTTAATATATAGAACTGTTAATAAAAGAACAATTGATATTAGTCATAATTTTTTTGAAAAATTTATTTTATCATGAAACTACTACATACACTAATACTACATACAGTTTCATTTTATACGATTTATTTCTCACATGAGAAAGTTTACGAGCATTCTATATGGTGGAGTAATAACAGCAGATAATCTTATCAGCAGACCGTGATCGAGTAAATATCGTCGAAGAAAAGCGTTTATGATCTTGCTTACGACTGGCTATGGACATCACTTATCACATTATGATCTAGATGAATCCAAAATGATTTATCTCTCAAGCAAAAAATATTACGTTCAATGTCATTACTGAAAATTAAAGAGTAGAAATAAAATTCACAGCTTTCTTTAAACAGTATTACGCTTAATGCTAAAATATCAATCTATTCTTGACACTTCGCTCTTCGATCAATTGAGATCCAGAGTGCAATGATCGTAGAGGAAAGGAATCTAATCGACACGTTTAATTCCATGCCACGGTAGAATCGTCAATTCGTGTACGTGAACCGACTCTGACGAGTTAATGTCGTCTTGCGATCGATTCTGTTCCTCCGGGAAGATCTAAGGCGCTTAATTGGAATCAGCGCTTCGAGGTGATCAGAGGAAGAGGGCTTCGTGAGACAGATAGGAGTGAAAATCTCCGTTTTAAAGAGATCTTTGCAGCGTGGAAATTTATCTTTCTCTTGAATGAGTACATAAATAAAGACATTATTATTCATAGAGTTTTCAATCGCGTCGTGATAATAGGAAATCCGGTTTAATGCTTTCTGCCTTTTCATAGATTCCTTTCAGACGAAGTTTTGCGCGACCAAAGAGATTCTTACTATACCATTATATATCGTGATTCATCCGCCATGGCACTTTAGATACTCGATGTCCTCGCTTTTAGTTTTTATATCATGATAAAACTGTGAAAGCCGTGGAAGCGCGTTTCATCACGCTGTCCAAACGAACATCATTAATCTTTTGCAAGCTTGAAATGAAAGGTGTGACACATAGTTTGGATTTTTTCATGCTATAGTAGAGTAATTAGTTATGCTATTAATTACAATAATAGACGTATGATCTGTAACATATGTCCATTTATTGTATATTGCTAGTTATTTAGGCTTATTCGCCTAAAAATAAGTTTGTGCCTGTGTTTCTCGAAACTATATTAAATTATGAAAAATTACATGTAAAATTTTCTTTTTCTTTTCTGTTTGTTAGTTCTTAATCGGATTTCAATATTTCATGTATTTGATAACAAGATTCAGTTATCCCATACGTTGCTTCCAATAAAATAACTAGCGGTCTGAAAGCGACCATTCTGCTAATTGAGAGATCGCTGAATTCACGTTACCCACTGGAGAACCAACTAAATCAACCGAATCGATCGACACGACAAGCAATGTTCTCGCCGAGTTTTTGCACTCTTCCTTGCAGGAGTCAGCATTTCACAGTGGGGTATAGGAAGAGAGAGAGAGAGAGAGAGAGAGAGAGAGAGAGAGAGAGAGGAGAAAGGGGATCGTTTGGTGGATGCCCATTGTCCTGCGGGAGCATTTACATTACACCTGAAAATTGAGTCGTGGTTGAAGTCACGATTTCGTTTCCACTTCGTGCTACCTGAGCCTTCTTTCTTCAGCCAGCCGATTTCGAGTATCCTCGGATTCGTGGAGCTGTACAATCTAAGGGGAAAGGATAAGATGCGAGAGAAAGAGAGGCGAAGTGAGGCGAGAAGAAGGAAGAAGAGATTCTTGTTCCGCGATATCAGAAAGGGCCACGACCCTGCCGCCTATTTGTTATTGTAATCTGCATCACTATGGATGAGACACGGGTAATGGGATCTTGGGATTTACCGGGCGAACACGACGAGGAGGTGGAAGAAAGGGGACCCTCTCCGTTCGGCACTTTGTAACTGGCACGCGAATACTTTCGATCGATGCTCGAAGTATTACATTGTAATATTATATGCGTTGAAAAGAAAATATTGAAATTATTTTGCGGTAGTTACATAATATCTATTTTTATATTATTTAACATTAATTTTCTTTTAATTATTGATGCATTATTTTACAAATAAACGGAATAGATCGCTGTCTCATTGATAAAAATAGGACGTCTAACATGCAGAAATTGTGCGATGTTCCATCGAGTCGATGTTTAAATTTAGAGCCCCTCCGAGAAGAAAATTTTATACGGTCTGAAGGGAGTCTTATACGATCAATATTGTTGTATAAATGCTGTCGATACTTCTTCCTACGATATTCTTAAATTTTTACAGGTATTAACTTTCAGCATAAACATTATTCGTATTTAAAAAACGAAGAGTTTATAACTGCAACATACTACATAAAATATTTATTTATATTTTGTATTTTTAAATTTTGTATTAAGTATTTTGTTTTAAATCTTTTTTTATTTCATAATTCTCTGTTTTGTAATAACTATAACAATAAAGAAACAGATAAATTTTTTTATAATCCTTGCTGATCAAAAAATATAATCATGTTATAGAATAATCCGCAATAATTACTTTGAACTATTATTTAAATTAAACTTTGATCCGCGAATTACTTTGGGAAAAAATTAATATAAATTGTATAAAAATATTCCATATGCGTGAACGATGAATCTCCGGAGACACCGGCGCGTTGGCAACGTCTTATGGCAGACGGTGAAACTGCGCCCCTATTTCATTTCAATGGAACTTCTGTTATCATAAATCATGATTTATCACCATCGCGTATAGATTGTGCACCATCAGCTGGCCATGTACGTAAACGTGGGTGTCCTGAATGTTGGTTTTGTCTAGACTACCATCATAGGCATCAGTTCTAGGCATCAGTTTGCTACTTGGAAACGACCTTTCGTTGTCCAACCCTTTCAAACATTTTCTGATGATTTTACCAATGACGATTTTAGCGTTCTCGATCGCTTTTTCATTAGTGATACTTATCTTAATACTTGTAATATTTAGATCAACGAATTGAAAATATTTCTCCGGACAAGTTTTTTTTTATTAACTCAATTAAATTTAATTAAGGATTTTTACCGTCGAATAACATTTTTTACTATATCCTGCTTCTAGACTGCATTTGCGCATAATTATTATATTTAATATTCTACCATCGTATGAATTATCTGATTGCATTAGCCAGGTACTCATCCTGCATTACCTTTATAGAGCTTGGTTTAAAATCTTAAAAGCACCGGCGTATTTACCGGCTAGCTAGTCTACTCCTGATAACGCGTTGAGCTAAATCTACTCTCGATTATGATTTACACCATACACGTTATGGATGCTGCAGGAAGCTGGTTCGGCATGTATACAAGAATCGATCGTATTATTGGCTGCCGCCGGTACGGTGTAACGACGTTTTAGGGAAGCAGCGCATCTATACTTTTCTGAATATTGCGTACATAAATCGACAAGTCAGCAAGATTAATACTATAATATCATCGAAGATGATAGCAGATTAATGACGGTAAATTTACTTATACACGTATAATTCTGCTTATCGTAAAATTTCTGTCTCCGACGTGAGATTTTAGAATTAGCGGAATTATTATATAGATTTCCTGCAACCATCGACAACATGCTTCCTTGCAACACGCTGGGACTCAGAGGGATTCTGTTTACAACATTTGCTATATTGCAAGATCTTGATGGTTATGATAGAAGATTGGTTATTAGAGAAAATCTACCGTGAGACACGTTCGATATACATTATACCGTGTAGATACTAGCTCATTAAGCGTTTACCCGACCGTGATATCGCCCGTTCTAAGTTTCAGCATGTTACACCTTGCTACATAGAATTTAATAGATACAGTAGCAGCATGTTGTTTCGACAATCGTCGTAGACCGATGTAGTCCCGTTAGCGTGACGGTCGCTTAACATCGTTTCTAGGATCATCAAGTACTTCGTGGGAATCGTCCCAACTGGTAACAGTATTTTAACAGTGAAAAGGTATCCACGGTTTTCTCACTAAAAATTAAATGTTATGAGATTTCGTCACGCAATGAGAATAAATGACACAGACACGACACTCGACCTCGATCCGCATCCAAGAGTCGCGGTACGATATTCGCGTGAGTCCGATGCAGAACGTCTGATGCAGGCGCGTCGATACGGACCTTTATGGAGGCGCATACTTTTTCAACGATCGCCTTGCATAAATCAAGAGTAAAATCAATTTTGCGTTTTCCCCGGGGGCCGTGGTCCGTTATTCGGCGAGAGTGTGCGCGGAAGCGTGCAACCGAGCCGGGGTTAAGCTATACATGCCATTTCGCATCGCCGGTACCGACATCAGCCGACATCACTGGCAGTATAAAGAGGCTATTTGCGCTGATGAACGTGGTGGCCCTGGGCCACGGCAAGATAGATCTCTTTCGCGTGATGTGTTTGTCGAACCCCCGTCATACGTTCAGTCGCTATGGTTCTTTATGTACCACATAACATAGAGTGATATTGCAATACATAATATATAAATAGCGTCATAAATCTCAGATGTCCCGTAATGCCTTATGTAATTATATCTGACACATTTCGCGTGATCGTATTTCAGTCTCGCTATTGTTTAACCCTTTCCGTCTCGTCACTGACAGACGCGGACACTTTAATGTGAGTGTCTCTCAAGCTGAAACATAGAATTACATTCTATTAGCATTGCTAAGCGACCGGCGATACAAAACGGTGCTATCTGACGCCGAGAAACATTTGTTATTCTTATATACCTACATATTGACGACGTCGACAGAAAATATATTTCAGAAAATACATTATTAATATTCATATATATACACATGTTTTTTTATGAATTTAACATTTTTTGTAAAAGAAAATATTTTTTTAATATTATAATTGAAGTGAAAGATATTTTTGTGATAAGATATTTATTTAATACTTTAAAAGACATTTAAATAAAAGACAAATATTGAAACCATAAAATATCATTAATTACAATATATTGTATCAATTATCGCACGATAGAAGCGTCTAATTCTTCTTTGTTATTCTTGTATCTACGTTTCATTTATTTATCGCATCATGCGTTATGATTTCCTCGGACGATTCCACCGATATTCGTCACGCATTTCTCACCAATGCCACTGGCCACACAGCATGTGACGCAAAGAGACATAAATTAGTATTGTGTCGCTGCGTATATGTACCATCAGTATGCATTATCCACGATGTACGTGTGGCACCGAAATACGTCATAATTTAATCCCTAATCGGATAGCCGGGAGAGTACCGTAAGTGATCATGAGTGGCCACGAAATGGTTTTCGATCCTCCTTGTTATGATTTAATCTAAAATCAATGCATCGTCCACATTATCTGTGCTTTCTCACGTCACTCTTCTCGGGATAGTTTTCTATTTTTTAATAGTGACATTTCTTTTTTATTATAAACTTGAAATGTTCTGAAATGTATGTGAGTAACGTTAAATAAAATACTAATAAATTATTTTCTTGTTTTTAGTATATAATAACTCTAAATGGAGTATATATATCATGTTTTAATTAAAAATATACAAGGTCGCTAATTTGTTTATACCACAGGTGTAATCTCAGAAGCATTTCATAATCTAAAATGAGTCTCTGAGGTGAGAGTATAATTCATGAAAGAGGATCTGGGGTCGAAGAACGATTCTCGAAACTAAAGTTTTCTCATCCTATTGAGTGTGTCCGGGAAACCACAAACATAAAATACTGCCAATCTTTCTTAGGTCATTCTTAACTACGCGCCATTTCACGAGAATGATATTCTCAGGGCACTTTTATTTTCACGTTACAATTTATGTTACCCTCTTATCATACTTCTTTGTTATTTATTCACAAATTAATCATTGTGTTTGGCGATCGTTAATGAAGAATGCTCTAATTGACAAAATCTGAGAAGATGGCGGGCATTAAATATCGTTTTACTTTCTTTTTATTCTAATTGCAGGTGATATTATCTTACCTTTATTTTTACGCACTTCTGCTTACTTGACGTTTTCGCCAGCACCATTGTCCTTCCAACTCTTCTCTATGTTGGCTCAGCCCCGGATTAATTAACGCCGAAACGCACGAAGGGCACATTTTAATTCCACTCGTTTTAATTAGGAGAAGAGCGTACGTAATTCGGACGAGAAATAATACGCAGTTGCTTGAGAGGAAGTTTCGCCAAACATCCCCATTGGCGTGATTTCTTTGTCGATAGTTTCGACTGGTAAAATTTTCGCTAGTTTGCTCTCTCCACGTTGTGTTTCGCGAAGTATCTATCTTAATCCCGACCTCAAGAAATGACAC
The DNA here is from genome assembly GCF_001594115.1 of Trachymyrmex septentrionalis. Lineage (NCBI taxonomy): Eukaryota > Metazoa > Arthropoda > Insecta > Hymenoptera > Formicidae > Trachymyrmex > Trachymyrmex septentrionalis. Next base: position 1,348,410 of record NW_017305916.1, read on the forward strand.
TTCGCGGGAGTTCCTCTATAAATTTCGGTTACGTTCGTGGGCCAACGCTTTACCAGGTAATCCGCGAAATATTTTCCGCCAGGGATACAACGTCAAAGTTATTTGTTAAGTCCGCAGTTCACTGCCGTTGCCAAAAAGAATCGTTATGTTTCTTGATATATCAGTTTCTGTAATCCTGTTATTTCTACGCTTGAAAATTATTCTTGAGGATGACGTCCGATGGGATTTGACTTTGGAAAAGTTGCTCCAAAGTTATTCAGGATGCATCGTTCCAATAAAAATTTGAAATATTATGTTTAATATTTGGTGTATTTTATTACCAGCAATTCCAATATCAGAAATGTGTGCAATTTTAATGTTATAATAATTTACAACAAAAATTTATTTTAAATACATCATCGGCCGTTTTTCTTCGATGGAATTTCGAGCATAACGTAACTAGAGTGAAGTAAATATCGCTAAATATTATGAACGAGATGTAATTTTCCTCATTTCGAACTCATCCCGCACATTGACCGCGACTTTTACATTTGCGCATTGCGAGATTTCAAGAGAAAGATCTACAAAATTTGCGTTCAAATTACTCCCTTCATCGTTAAACGAGTGAGGTGCAAACAGCCGTAAAACTCCGACTATTCAATTACAGTCACGCTTGTGCCTTCAAGTCACCATTACCGCCGACCGACGGCACCATTGTCGGCGAGTGGTAAATTTCGTTTTGCATCCCCAGCAGGGGCGAACGTGTTCGGAGTAAATGCAGCCGGGCGATGTAGGGAACGTCGTTTAAAACATCATTAAACTGGGTGACGCTGAAAGGCGGTGGTTCGTGGTTGCTCCCACGGCGCGGCATGGCATCGGCACAGCAAACGCCGCACCACACCGCGCCGCGCCGCGCCGCGCCGCCGCGCCGTGAGTCATTCATTATCATTATCGGCCGATCCGCTAATTGATTTATTCGATTAAACGGGGATAATGACCGACCCGCAGGATTTACAGTTGGCCGACTTTATCGTTTATTTATCATAGGGTATCCGCTTCGCCATAGCGGCCGGATAACACGTCGGAAATATCCATCGATTCGGTATCCGATGAGGAAGAGAGCGCCGATCAGTTCGCTACCGATGCGCAGTAGAATAATGTCGAGGATTAAAGACAGGATTAAGAGTTTTCTGAGGATAACAATGAATCCCCGATTCTACTATCGGAAGACATTGGGTCTAGTCGGTTGCAAGTTTTGCCGAAACTTGAGAGAGTATTAATCATTTGTTTAACTATATATATATATATATAAATTAATATGTGTTGTTTTAAAATAAACGTTGCTCTTTAGTTGTGAAATAAAATAAAAATTCTTGATATTAGAATAAAACAAGATTTTAGATAATATTAAATAATTTGCGTGCTTAAACAATTTAATATTGTATTTATTTTACTGGAGTTAATTTTGTGAATTTAATTTAACAATTATTATCTTGTAACTATGATTTATTACTATTTATTCATATGTATATTAATTCATATATATGTTAATTTGTCCGCACTTTACGATATAAAACTCAGCCATAGAAATTTTGGGTAAGTACTTTGAAGAAATAAAATGTAAATAATTTAAGATAGCGTGGCTTTAAGCCAAATTTTACGAATCACCTTTGGCAAAGTTTTCGGAGGGCTTACTACTATTGATTTTCTTTTTTGAGAAAGAATCTTTTTTTTAACTCTTATATTCTATCGATGAATATAATTACGTACTTAATAAAATATTGTATTAATTTGCGTTTACACTTATTCAGTAATTATTTAATAATCGATAAAGCTTGAATCGTACAGTTTGATCAGCTTAATCATATTTCACTTTCGAATGATATTAAAGATTCGAATCTATTCTAAAACATTCTAAAACAATCGTTCTTTGAATCTAAAAACTTTTAAAATTGAAGATATAAATTTACTAAACGAGAAGAAAATACTAACCATCATTTGTAAGCTATTGCATAAAATTTTTTATTTCAATATCTGAATCAATCTATTGATATACTTTCAAAATTACAAATTTTTGGTTGAGATTGGATGCTTTTAAGACGATCTTTACATGATTGCAATAGTTATCTGTCTCTCTATCAGAAATCTAAATCATCCGAATTTTTCTCCATCTGTTATTTCCTTAAGAAGCCAAGTCATGCTTTTATTTATTTTTTATATCTATATAAGAATTTGTCGGTGAAACGGAATTTGCAAGAGCTTGCAAGAAAATTGTAAATAATTCAAGAGACGGTGGCATCAAGCCAAATGGTCGGAGCTGCTCATCCTGTATCTACTCGGTATTTTTTTCTCGCGTCTTTCATCCCCGCTATAGCGCCGATCTCATAACCCCCCATCGGAGATGGCCACCATCTTGGCTCTTTTCCACCTTGATGGTTTATTAATCTTTAATAGGTATAACTTCCAACACCGGAAGAATTTTATATCTTCGAACATTTTACACGGCGCTTTTCTTTTTCATTGAACACTCCCGCGCCATTCTCGACTGCTTTCACACTGTTACTCTTCCACTATGTTCGTTTCTTCTTGAGTGGCATTTCCTACGGTCGAGATATAAAATGATTTAGCTATATATAGTCAGAATTCTTCTCAGTCAAGTCATATTCTACCTGCAGATTTCTCTCCTGAAATTTAATTGATGGTTTTATTGAGCTAAATTTGTCGATAAAATGAGGAAATATCTTCAGGAAAATAACTAACTCTATTATTTTTTAAAATTATTATAGTTGAAATTAAATTATTGATGGCTAAAAATATAACAATGAAAGTGCATTAAATACTTCCATATGTGACGTGTTTCAATATAATTTTGATGTAGTCATTTATTTTCAAATTTCCAATGATTACTGTGTGCAAACGACATATTTTATTTTTTATATAACTTGCACATGAGGTTCTCGTTTAATTCTTTGTCGGCAACATGCAATTTTTATTCTTTCGTCAACAATAAGGGTCTTTGTGACATAGAACAATTTTCTTTTTGTTCCAGATTATAAAAATCTGAAAAAAATTTGATATACTTATCAAAACTTTAACAAGTTTTTACCTACATTATAGAATTCGGGTTCTCTTTTACTTACTTTTTATACATTTAAATCTATCACCAGAATTCACAATCAAAATATCGAAAGTGTCTTTAAAGATCCCAATTGCGAAAGGTTAAGAATGTGTTACAGATTTTGAAATTTTCTTTGATAACATAAAAAAGCATGCTGAGATTTTTTATGTTTGGGGGATAGATTTTATCCGAAAACATTGACATGTGCGATTAGTAGTTGAAATTTTTTTAATAGCCTAACTGGGACATAGGAATCCAAGTATGTATCTCGTAATTGGTATGCTTTCCACATTTATGCACTAGAAAATATTTGCATGATTCCCTACAACGCGTCCTTTCTCATCGCTATTCGCATTCACGATACGCCTCTGGGGAATAATTTTCCGCGGAACCTACTAAACGCGTAAAACACCCTCGAAATTACCAAGTGTACTCACATTTACAAGTGTGCATTAGGTTTACAAATAACAGGCTTTGAATTATACGTTTTATTTTTCTCCACTAGCTTACTTAATATTTACTCTTCGCTTTTATTATTCCATTATTTCATTGTAGTTAATGAGTCTGACGATATATCTAGAAGTGCATTAAAATTTTTTAAATTAAGAAATTGAGTATTATTTTTAATCATAATTGTACATTTTAATTATAATTATTATAAGAAACAGAATTTGGTAGCTTGTTTAATTTTGTTAATTGTCTGCTACCGAATACGATTTTACGAGCACTGATAAAATTTGTGCAATTTTTTTATCAAGGAAATTCGCAAGAAAATGAAGCGAAGAGAATAACGGCAAGATGTTATCCCGAAGTTACTGGCTTTATCTTAGCAATGGCTGCGCCTTAATTTTTTTTATGTGTATCAATCATCCCACTTAATTTCCCACGGGCATCGTGCCACAGAATTAACCAGTTCGGACTGTTCACGTGCGGAATTAAGTTCGTGGATTTTTCCGTGCACGCGAGAACCTACCTACGTGATCGCACTAGGATTTTTCTCGCTTTACGAGACGAAGAGAGATCCGCCTTGTTGGCATTTATACAAACAACAATCATCTGCAAAATTGCTAGAGAAATTATTTTTATGTGCTTTACAGCAGAATAATCTCTTAAAATAATACATTTCTTTTTTGTTTCGTTAACGCACAATTTGCTGAATTATATATGTAGGTGTGTCTGATTTTGTATAAGATTATATTTTTTCGTGAATCATACGTATCATATTATAAATTAGCAATTAACTTGTATCACTAATTTATATTTGAGTTTATTTTCTCTACAGCAATTATACATCAAATATTAATTTTTACGCGTACAATTTTTCAAAATTACGTATGACAGAATTGCATCAAGATATATAGTATGTATAATATAGTACAGTATATATCATAAGATACAGATACTATTGGACTAAAGTCTAACGTCACAATTTTCCACGAAGCCATGCTTTCAGGATATATAACGCAATTTCACGCTGCAGAACTTGACATCGTGCTTACACCGAATTATGTTGTCCCATGCGTGTACGTATCGATAACTAATGTGAACGCAATCGCAACATGACGTCAACGATGTAATCGAAATCCCACTGTCGCACTAGGGACGAAACAGTGCGAAAGATTCGAATATGTTCGCGTGTCCCACGGGAACCCGTCATAATTTCGTTAAGTGCGCTCGAACCAACCTAACTCTGGACGTATTTATCGAGCCCGTTCACGTTTATATCGGTTATTAATACGGCACTCAGCGCACCTCTTATGGTCTTGTGTATTATGATCGTTAATACACTTTGTTCGATCCATCGTAACCAGCCACTTTACTTATACTTATGCTACATGACGTATATGCAACAGTGAAATGAATTTCTTTAGATTTATGTCAATTACATGATTAATGATTATTATTAAAATTTCATGAACTGGAGTTCTGTGATAACATATTCGCGCACTGGGATAAATATAATGTTCTTTGTTTTCTATATATAATAAATAAAAAAACAAATAAATTTATTAAAAGAAATAATCTTATTTTTGGTCAAAACAGGCCTTAATGCTTAATAATATTCATATGCAAATTTTCGTAAATACATTTTTCAGTTTTTACAGATTGCCCGCCGATTCGATTTAACTTGAGATACAATCGTGAACTGGATTGGGAATGGATTTTGATCAGAATTATTCTGTTTTTTCTAGAAAACATAATAGAAATTTAGGGAATAATTGAATAATTTCGATCAGAATTCATTCTGACTAATTCCATAATATTTCAGTTTGCAGAATGAAATAATGTATATAAATTCGCACAGAGAAATATTTAAGCACTAAAAGATCCACTTTGACAAATATAGATTTTCTCTTATTTAATATTTATTCTTATTTGTTCAAATTTGTGTCATACTTGTTTCATAATACATATTCAGAAACTGAAATATTAATATCTCAAATTAATCATTAATTTAATAATAACGTTAATAAACAGTTTAAAAACTTCCAAAGAATTTCTTAAAAAATTGTTTTATTTTTATCGGTCCAATTTTTACTTATAATTATATACGTTTCTTCGAAAAATATGTTTTCTCTTACTAGTTACTAGATATTGCGACAAATATCTTTATATGCTTTGATGATTGTATAATTTGTCTCGAAGGATCGCAGGTTTAAACTCTGACTGAGATGATATTTTTTGCAACAAGCCGATAATTATTCCAGCATTGCACCGAAAATAAAATTATTTCTCTTAATTGATTTATTCTTATTATTGATTTCTTCTCGGTCCAATTCATACTTAGAATAGATAAACTATCAAAAATTTATGCAACTGATTAGAATAGAATTTAATCATGAGATTGTTTAAATTTGTCTTCTGAATTAAAGTTTTCTAGATTAAAGTTTTCCTTTTTTATGGACGTAAGACAGACGCCGTTTTATTCTCAGCCAATTAAGACGCTACACCGATAATTTAAGCAAAGGTATCTCTCCGCCTTTTCTTCATGCAAAAGCGCATGGCTTCCTTAAGAAAAAGACGAAGAAAGACTGTTCTAATCCACACTATGAATTATCTCCCTATTTCGTTACTTTCTTAATGCCTTTCTAAGTTCTTCACCGACCTTCGTCTGCAAGACGTTTATTCGGACGATCCTTCAACAGCGTTTACTCTCGCGTGCCACTGTTTTTGGAAGTGTAAGTTATAGGTTTTTAGTGAGTACTTCGTTTTGCGTCTGTTCCTCGACATAAATTATGTCGCAGATAAGAATTAATTAAGCTAATTAATTGCTAGAGCACATTGCCTTTTTTGTTTTAAGGGAAGATTTATTCCAATGATAATTGTCTGTCCTACCAGATAATTTTTATAATGCAAATCAGTTGAAATTAATGTACACATTTACTGTATTTTGTAATATGTAGTTAAAGCTTGTTTGTTGTTTAATGACAAAAAGTTTGAAACTATTAATTATAGTAAAATGAGAAGTGCTTTTTGAGACTATGGGGATATTATATAAATTTGTCGCACGCATACCGGTCCGCTGGAATTACTTCCAGAAACGTGACCGATTAAATGAGATTTATAAATGTGGTGGCTGACGGGTGGTGAGCTTCATTACGTCCGAACAATTGAAAATTGCACGCTTTCGCGACCACGCAATGTGGTACTTGTTTTCCCAAATAATGCTATTAACTACGTCGACGTAGAGGTGATGGCCGCAGGTGCATGTGTATGCCAACAAACAGGAAATCGTGATGCAGCAGAATGTTGTACTATGTACCAATTTCAGTTCGAAATTTCATTTTACTTAATATCAGCGATGTAGTGTTGAATCATAAAACAAAAGAAAACAATATTGATGAGAAAATCTTTAATTTGTATTAACAGATTTTTAATCTTTGGAAGTGAATTATAATAAAATAGCATTCTCTAGTTTTTTGTTTATATGTGAATAGACTATTTTATTACATTCACTATTTGTATTAGTTAATTAAATTCTAAATTGTTAATTAACTATTAACAGTATTACATTATTAACAGGGAAATTACGATAATATAAAAACGAAATAATGTTTTCATTTATGTATTGTAAAAAAAATTTGATTTGTGTGATTTTAATTAAAAAAAACAAAATTAAAAATATTCTTATGTGATGTTTTCTATATTTTTTATTTTTATTTACATATTTAATTAATACATTGTTGACTTAGAGAATGAGAATTGCATATTATTCACACATTCTCAATACGCAATTCTATTCGGTACAAATCTACGCTCGTCTAATTATAATTCCAGTCCTTAATTTAATGTCGTAAATTGAATTCGGTACTAACGAAATGGACAAAGTTCGACGAACCGTTTAATAGTTTTGAAGTACGGTCCTCGATTTTAATGGGCTCGCCGCCGTTCAGCAATTCCATTTTAGTAGAGATATTTTGCGTGCATTTGCTCGTGGCAAAATCCATTTTAATCGCCATATCTTGCAACATATTTATGTAAAATACGAGTTTAAAATTATATAGAATTAAAATTTTTATGAAATTATTCATAAGTGATGATCTAAAGTAATATACTGAGATGTTATTATTTCATTATTTTAATTTTAACGCAATACAATTTATATATGTGACAAAATATGTGCAATTATCTTACGTTTTTATTTTTATTTTAATTAAATTCTTCCTTGCTGCAATATATCTTTGCTATATTTTTGGAAAATTCCGTTTCGTGTGGTGAACTTTACAAGAACTTTTTTCGTATCTCAGTGATTATGGTAATGGTGATAATTCTTTGAGACCTTTTAATAATGAAAGTCGGCTAATATGTGAAACGTCATGCGAGCACCATGTTATGCATTGCCACGATGGCGACGTTTCAAGTGCGACATTACTCATGGTCTTTCACATTATTACCGCCACGGGATTCGCCTTACTATCTCACACAAAGGTAGTCGTTGCTACACAAGCCCGGCACAGGATGATTCGTCGATAACACTGTTGAAAAATGATCTTACCTGCGTCGCCGGAACCCGACCGTATCTCGAAGCTATTTTTGGATGACCGATGACACCGGTTTCTCTTGATGACCGTCAATTCGATGTCGCTCAGCTATTCGACGAGGGGTACAAAGTAAACAATCTGTGCTGCAGTGGAGGATAATAAATTGGACAGTGTTGAAATATCTGTCAATATCGTATCTAGACCAGTTGATTTATTTTTGTCACATAAAAGTTGACGAAATAACGTTAAACTTGATAGAATAGGGTAGCAATAGCGAATAGAAATACATATCGCACTGTCGCAAAAAAGTGACATAAATAAAAAAATGTAAAATTGTTCAGGAGAGAGAAAAAAGAAAATTGCGTATTTTAATTAATCATTTATTACAGCAATATTGAATATAAATTAACTTACAATTAGAACTAATCACATATTGTTTCAAGTTTTTTAGAAGTAATGTAGATATTAATTTGTTCTTATTGAGATCCGATAATCGGTGTGAAAAATGAAACTGAAAAATTCGACGTCTCGCGTAAAGATATACTTCGATATCGCTCCGCTTGTTCTTAGCGCGAGACACTACCATGTCTCCTGATTGTATCATCCCTAAAAACTAGCTCTATTTTGATTTGTGTCATTTTTCTTTAGAAAATTTTTGAATTCAATTTGTAGGTATCACTTTTCCTGATTGAAGGCCGATGTATTTAGAAACAATCCACACACATAATACATGTTCATTGAAAAATTTCAATTTGTCACTTTTCTTACGGGTAGTAATAATATATTTTATTTGAAATTTAGCTATTTTGTAAAATATCATTAAAAATGCACGGTGAATTGTTATTATTTGAAAAATTCGAGTCAACGCTCGTTCGAAAATCTTCATCTGATTATTCGTTAAATAGATGTTGTAGATGAGGATCAATGAACTTAATATCTCGTAAATTATCGCCTATATGCGGTGATCTAGGAGATTTTGAACCAACCTACATGAACAAGGAGTTCCCACCGGACGGCCGCGCGTTCATACATATTTATAGAGATTTATCGTATGCACGCAAAGTTGGTACCGCGACTCTTTTTTTTTTTGGCATTTTGCCATCATCAGCCGTTCCGCCCCATCGAATTTTATTTCCGCTCGTAGGCCGCTATGCGCCGCGACTATAAATACCGGAATGGTTACAGTTCACCATTAAAAGAAGTCGGAGAACGGCGAACCTGGAGAAACGGTGTTCACCGATCGGCGTCTTTCAGGGGTTATCGGGAAGGAGTCGTTGACCGTGCGAACCGATTCTGAGTTTACGAGTTGGTCGGATAGCCCATAAAGAATACTTGGTTTCCCGGTAAATCTTATTCTGCGCTCTTATTCAATAAAACGGCGTAAGAAAGAACTATGACCGTTCGTCATCGTGATAAACATTCGCAACCATCTGCTACGCATTGCCGATATATTTCACCGCGATCACCGCGACTAGCTCTCATTGCGTTCAATTAAATTTATTAAAAACGATTTTTGAATAATGGCTTTAAATAAAAGATATTGATTCTGTGCGCAAATGTACGTTAAATGAATTCATATCACTGTTAAATCTACACGGAGAGAATTTTTTTTTTAGGTTTACCCCGAAAATATGATAATCGTGGGACAACATCGTATTTTGAGAAATTTTAATGTAAATCTCTCTCATTCATTAATAAAACTACAATAAAGTATAAAATAAGTTTGATTAATTTTACTGAAGTGCAAAAATCTTTAAAATATTGTATTGTACCACAACTACTATATTTTCAGGGTAAATTTTAAAAGATAATTCTCTCTATATATGTATAGTTTTAAATTTAACTTAAGTCGCCTTCTACTCAATATATCGTTATTTTATATGGATAAATTTGACACTATATAGTACCAGTTTGTGAAATAAGGATGTATTAAGAAATAGCGACGATTTAAATTAAGTTAAATTTGACACTGTAGATTTAACAGTAATCTAATAAAGGAAATATATATCCCTAATTATATCGAAATGTTTTTACAATGATACTCATAGTCATAAGATAATAATTGTAAAGATTATTTTTTTAGATCTTATCTTGATTAGATAAAAAAATTGAATTTTATTACGATTAATAATATTATTGCAAATAATGATGAAAGATATTTATAAACAATTACTTTTAAAATATATATAATTGTAAATTGCAATGTTTCGATGAAGTAGCTTCACTTGAATATCAGCTTCATATCGACGTTCTTTGATTTTTCCAAGTAAAAAGAAGACGTTTTATGTACTTTTCATTCAATAATTTAATACCGTTAAGAGGTAGAATAATGTGCGTTTTAACCAACATAACGAACAGTCAACATTCGCAAAATAATTGCGTTGCACTTATCATCATACGAGGGCGTAGAACGAGGTCGCAATTTTATGTAAAATCAGCATTACTGTTTAATGTTACCGTGCACGTTAATTACGTTACGAGGACAACATGTTACGTGAGCTATATTCCGATTTAATAATCTGACGGGTAATAGTTAACGAACGATACGGATCGACGGAGGGGAATACGGATCAGGACTTTCCGTGTCGGGACTGAACGTTCCGTTGGCGACGATGGTGGCGGCCGCCACCACAGGTTTCCTCGTTATGGAGCACGCATGTCGCGTGACTTGACGGCCGTGACGAAACAACGGCCGAACGATCAGGTCGAAACGGCACGCATCTCGTGCGAACCGAGGAAACAATTAGTGTCAACGCAAATTCAATTATCAACCGGATCCGCCAGCTTTTTGCCGCCGGAAGCATTACCGTGATTTGCATTTCGCGTTAATGAAGATTACGTGAAAAAAAGTAGATTTAATTTATGAGCCGAGGGAAGTTGCACCAAGGACGCATTTGCATGACGTCATTTTATCGACACCTACATGTTCCTGTAGCGTGGCAAGGTCATCATTTTTTTTTCCCCCTTCAGATTCCGGGGGCTGCTTAATTAATATTGAAGGAACGCGAAGAATTTGGTTTTAACGTGATATTTAACGAAATGGAATGCTCGCTATTTCATTTACACATTTTTCGCTAGATTTTCAAACGTGGTCGTACGTTCGTATAAAGCCAACGATGAATTTCCGTTCAGGATATCAATCCAGGCCAGGAACGGAAAATCATTAAAGCCGATAAATCATAATTTGGATATGACAGGGTTAATAGAGAAGTAGATCACCAGCGATTACGCACTGTTCTCGGTTCGGCTCGATTAAAAACGCCACAAATCCTTTCTGAAAGGCCGCGTTCGCTTCATCGACGCGCGTCGATCAACCTCGAGCTTCGTGTCCGTGACAAATTTGCTGTGGTATGCGCGATTTAGTGATTGTCTCATCGACAGGTAAAATCGCCCGTTTACATTCTGGTCCGCGATGGCTTCATTTCATAGCGTGGTCGCGATCGAATTTCCCCTATTAGAAAGAGGATGTACGCGGAGGTGGCCGACGTCATTTCCAATGCGCTAGCGTTTAGTTTCCGCCGCATCCGATGGCTATCTGTATCACTATATCATCATCATCGATGGGCTCGAGTGAAAATCATGTTCTGTTCATCCCTAAATTGGAATCAGACGATTTACCACGAAAAAAACGAGCGCGTTTTTAATGTTTTTATTGTAATTCTATTTTCATTTTTTTTTTTCACGTCTTACAACCTTTCAATTTTTAAGTAACAATAAATATTGCATTAATTGTCTATTCTATGAAATTTTAATGGCAAGGTTTTACATTAAATCTATGTTCTTAATGTTTAAAGTACAGATAAAAATTTAATGTAAGTTCAACAAGATTGTGAAGTTATCTACTTTTTAATAATTTGCTAATCTCTTTAAAAATTTATAACCAAATTATTAAGCATTTTATTAAGTAATTATTCATGAAAATGTAAAAACTCGGCAGTTTTTAATTGCACTGGGTGCACATTTGGTTAGACTTTGGTTACAAATTTCCCAGACTCGCGGCTTATCTCGCCTGAAGGAATCATGGGATCATCAAAACTAATTATATACTTTAGATCTTCTTTTCTTCCGGCAATAGACGTTAAAGTATGCTCAAAACTCTGCAGCGGCTAAAATTTAGTCGACTAAGCAAAAAGGGTAAGCAGTTTCTTCGCTGGGTGCTAATGAGAGAGAGTGGGGGGGGGAGGGAAGAGAGAGAGGGGGAGAAGGAAACGGATTTGAGTGTATATCTTTGATTTTCTTATTTTTTAGAGTGCTGCCTCTGGAAAATAAACTGGCCACTTTTATCGATCGAAGTTCCGGGTTGTTTCGTGGCCGCCATTAAATGTACCGTTCTATGCCCCTCTCCATCCTGTTCCTCTAGTCCACTCTTCAACCCCCTTATCCTCATCTCTGCCCCATTAAGCTCAAATAATCAGCCCTCTCCTTGCAGCGACCTCATCACGATGAGTAAAGGCACGTTCTCTTCGGTTTCAAATCTGCGAAACAGGATTTTGAGGGCTCATTATTTTGCTCTTGATCATTTATATATGAATATCGATACTTAAACGACCGATGTTTTTCTAAGATTGGCTTATCAAATTGATTTAACGAGTTATATTTTTTTCACAGGATGTTTGTATCATTAAATTTCACATTGTAGTATCAGCACGTATTTCTTTCGTAAGCTGTTAATCGCGTTTGGCATTTAAAATTATCGAACCATGTTATAAAAGTCGAAATATACATGAATGTAATGTATACCTGAGCTTGTCAATACATAAGGAAATTCTATTTAATAATTTTAAATAAAGATAAAAAAATAAAGAAAAGAAGATTTAGCTTGACATTTTCTTTGTGTCAATCAAATTCTCAAATATCAAAATAAATTGGAAATTTTGATTAATTACATTCTTAAGCTTTTTCGAAAAAAAAAAAATTAATTTTTATAAAATTGAGAAAAGATCAATTAGTTACGTTTTTATTTATTTTCTGTTTTAGGTAAGAATTGTTTGATGGATGATTTTACGTATTGAAGTTGACGGTGAGTAAACAACTATATTTTTTACATCGCTTTTCATTTATTAAATAAATGAATATTTTTAACATTGACGTATGATAGATACATAATACATTGATATATCACTGTGCTTTTTTTAAATCCGTTTCAATACTTATTCTTCGTATTAATGCAACTGTATTCACTGCACGTTATTTTTCTTCTTCACGGGATATAGAAGAACCTCGCTAATGTTAGTGAAATAAAAAGATGTTTTTCAATCGTGGCTTCGCACAGACGACAGCAATGTCGACCAGGCGAAGTGCTTGCACAAGAACTTAGTGAGTTCGCGTGAACGAATTTCTTCTTTTTCCTTTTTTCATGTCTCCTCTGCGGCTTTTTTATTCTTACGCCGTTGTAAACGGCGATTCTGCTTTGAACCTTGTGTATAAAGTCCCCACAAATTAATTAGCACACTCTCCGCGATGGGTTCATCACGAACCGGAATAAATTATGCAGCACAAAACTCGCGTCGTGAAAATCCTTGTATCATTAATCTCAGAAAGTTCTCGAGATGTATACAACAGATTTATCTCGCTAATACCGTTTCACGCATGTAAATTTACTCTCGTTACTCTTAACACCACACGTGTATTTTAAAATCACTTTTATAATTGACATATAAATCGCGAATAATATATACGGATATTATTGTTTATTTATTATTTTAAGGATGTGCCAGTGTGTATAGTTTCAGCAAATAGTTTAAATGAAAATTTTTTTGTTTTGTTTCAATTATTTTTTGAAGATATGTCTACTTTTTATTAAAACAATTTTTGATCCAGATTCTAAATCGCTGCCAACCTTTTTGTGTTACTTTCACATATAATATACAAAAATTTGTAATTTTTTTATAATTTTCTCATTTTGTTAAAAGATACGTGTAGTACATTTTTTATCACATTTTTTTAACTATTTCGTAAAACTAATTTGATTTTTATCACCAAAGAAAATATTTGATTCGTGTATATATATGTATATGTATATATATGGATCTGAATATGGATTTGAGTTCTGCGGTACGATTACGGAGCTTTGGGAAGTCCGCGCTATTTTGGGAGATAAAGAACGAAACCGGCTTCGTCCTTGGTCATGTAGTCACCGTTTTCCTTGTATCGTTCTGTTGCCGATATATTTTGACTAAATCAAATCTTCTTTCGTGGACTCAGTGGGCGACTAGCTTCGAAGGCACCGACGATATATCACGCAACAACCACAATCCCCATTCGGCTCTAAGTGCATCGTCCAATGATACACCTAACGAGTAAACGAGGATAAAGGCCAAGGCGAACGCGTGTCGGCGTCGGGATCTACCGGTCGGATTCTCCGCTGTCAAATATGAAATCTCCAGCGAGCGCCTTCGCGATGGTAGATCCCGAGGACATCTCTGCGGGTTTCCGTTGTTAAGCTCACTATTGGATATTTATGACTCATTGTCAAACGATGTATAACTGACATCGGCAAAGAAAGCGCATCGAGAAAGATCTTATCACTATTCACGTCATATTTCATTTCACTCTAAGGAATGTTTGACCTATTTTATCCGAGGATTTAGACGTAAACTTTTCTATTAGCTATTTTTATGAGATGTAGGTTTTTATATGAGCGACATAACGATCATAACTGCTCGAAAGCTTGCGAAGACGCGTGGTAAGGAACAAGCATCGTTTGTAATTCACAAATGCCACGCATGTCGGTCGATGTTGGGTTACGAAGGGAATATCGGGTCGGCATCTCTGCTCTCGAGGTCTTCTCGGTGATGCAGTCGGTACTCGTGACTCTCGTGGTTGCGGTAAAAATGCCGTGACTCCGTTGTCCTGCGCTGTTAAGTCCCGACTCGACGCGAGATGGAACGAATAGGAGAGAAAGAGAGAAAGAGAGAGGGAGAGGGAGAGAAAGGGAGAGAGAGAGAACACGATCGTGTCCTCTCTTTGTAACGTCTGTCCCGACCCGAGTCTTCCTTCGTCCTTCGTCGTAGCCCCGCCTGGAAGGCAACGTAGTCCTTCGTTCTTCCCTCAGGGACTACAAATAGCTTGTCAGTTGAATCATAATAGAGACTCGGGATCGCGAGATAATCTCGCATCAGGGTATCACGGCGTGAGTTCACCGAGGCCGAAATCCAAGGCCTCGGCATCCATGTATCGATACAGGGTGCACGTTAATCCTGATTAAGAAACTATTTATCGAACTTTCAATGATACGCTTTTTTAACCGGAATCGTAGATAATTAACGATCGCGAAAGTGTTTTTGAATTTAAAAAAAAAAATAATAAATCAAGAAAGTTACTATTACCTTTTCAACCAAATTTTATGATCAAATTGTAATTTGGTTAATAAATTTGCCGGAATTTTAATTGGCGAACCTGGAAAGTAATACCAAAAATTAGTGAGAAAAATTTATCACGTTTAAATTGAAATATAAAAACTTTTTGATTAAAATAAATTATATAAAATAAAAATTAGGAAAAATTATAAAGGACATTTAAATTTTAGTATAATTTTAGTAAAATTTGAGTGTATTTTTATTATAACTTTTTACTTAACTATTGTATATTAAAAGCATATTTGTCAAAGTATATAACGTGACTGTAAAATGTTGATATTTTATTACGTAAGCGATAAACTCTTTACAGCACAATAATTGTAAAGACACACGGATGATATAAGGCAATTTCTCGTGGGATAATCTCGCCGAGAGTTCATAAAGTCAGGTCGATCGGACCTGGTTTGAACTGGAGTGAACTTGGGACTATGAAGTCCCTGACACCACAGAAAGTCCATACCTGATTGCTGTCGTGACCGATTACTAGAGGCCACAAACTTCCTGTACCGTCAACTTTCTGATCTCAAGAGTTTCTCATCGTATTTATGTCCATATCGTGTTACTTTACTTGTAAATACTATTCGAACGATATATATGACGTTAATAATTTAATTAAAATGATTGTACATTTTCATGTAGTATAATACATATTGAGATTACTTTTATATAACCACTTTTGTTTTTCTCTTTATATAGTAGATAGGTATTGAAAAGAGACTTATTTCAGCTGGTCGAAAATACTAATTAACATCAGAGATTACTGATAGGAATTAAATTTGTGTGTTACTTTTGAATTTTCTAAAAATCCTATTGTGAAATTTTTCTCATTGGTCACTGAATGTCTGGCGTACGTAAAATAAAGTATAAGCTGTTGGAATTTAATAAAAAGTTTCATTCAACAAACAGAGAATTGTGTTTCCACATCATTGGATATGTATGTGAAAAGAGATTTCGCGTTTCTTTTCTATTGAGTAAATTGTTTGCATGATCTTCGAAAAATGCTTTTCTTATTCTTTGAAACTATTTGATCTAAGGAATAAAATGTCCTGTGGGAGAGAATCGGCTTCCTTTTACAATTCGCCCTTTTGCTCGTAACTGAACGTCGAAGTGGCTGTCCACGATTTATCGAGCCGTTGAGCGTGCCCCAAGAAGATTGCAGTAACTTTCGCATTATTGCTAGGTGCTGGCAACGATCCCATTGCAGGATGAAAACGTACGGCTGCCAGAAGAACTGTGTGTGTTGTCTAGATACAAATCGAAATGTGTTTGACGTGTTCTTCAATAAGAAGGTACAACACGAACGGCAGTCATATTCAATCGTGATTTTATTCGGTGTCTTCAAGTCTTTATCAAATTCTGAAGGATTCATCAATGCTGATGATTATAGAGAATGTAATCTTTAATAACCATACTTACATTTTTTACTAACACATAAGTTGACATTAACAATATATTACATTATACAATAGAATACTTGAAATGTTTTGCTGATGCACGTAATAGTAAGTTAGAATTTTTGGTGTAAATCTTGCTCAAACTATAATTTAACTTTGCAGAAAATTATAAGGGACAAAAATTATTTCTTCTGATGCATGTTCCCTCGGGCTTATCAGTTCCCAGCGAAACATTTCTTTGAGATAATGATGCTACAAAGTGGGAAACCAAATTTCGATTATCATATCTCGTTCTACGAAAAATGAGGTCAAATTTATTTCGTGTACAATAGGACCTTTCCCTTTACTGCGACGTATTATTGAGAGATTTAAATCGAAATGGAAAACGGTGCTGCGACAAATGTTTCTCTATTCCTGACAAGAACCAGAAACGGAAGCTGATTAATTTATAAACTGACATTTTTCTACCACAATATCGAAATCATCTTTAAATTACGCGTCTTTTGTTTTGTGACGTTGTTATAATTTCTATTGAACTGACTTAGGATTTATTTATGTTCTTGTAAGAAAACTTTTATATATAATATTTTTTGCTTTTTAACCGTCTACAGCAGTCATGGTACATAAGGTTTAAAGGGGTAAAGAGAAAAAAAATTTTATTTCTAACGTATATATATGTGTATAAGATTTCTCTGAGTATTATGCACTTAATTTCTGTACTTCTATATTATCTCATTATAAGGTTTGTTACGTTTTACTTAAGTAAAATACTATTTTTATTCTACAATTTTGTCTTTTATATTATCTTTATGTAGACATATATTTTTTAAATCATCATAAGCTTCTTTCACACGATGCAAAAGAGATAAAAATTTGAAAAGAAAACTCTTTCAGCATATCACAAGTTAGAAGGAGACTTCGAGTGGACTCGCATGTACTCAAGGCTGTTGGATTATTTATCCGATTCACTTCCCGTCGGAGTGAAACGTGTCGCCTCAGCATGCCTGGAGTTCCCGGAGTCTGTCGTCGGATAATCGTGATCTATTCGTTCTCGTTTCCTCAGCGACCTACAAACGTTATACCCGTATCCACATATCGTATTTCCTCCACATTCGCATAAATCATAGTCGGATGATAGCCATTGAAAAATATACGCTGCTCCTTCCGTTTCCTGGGAAACACCATAATATTTTGACGGTGAACCGGTTAAATTCGCTCGCTGAATATTTGTATTGCATAGAATTGATATTTTATTGCGACATACAGCATTGATTTGTATAAAGTCATGTATACGTTGTTGCGTGTGCGGTTTTACGTGATAATATAAAAGCGGTATGAAATAAATAATATTTAGAAATATTGCAGCATATAAAAAGAGATAAAAGCATGCGAAGGCAATATAGTAATTAACCGATATGTGGTGATGTTGGAAGCTAACGCAATTTACGATGTCAAAGGTGAACAATTCTCTCTTTGAACGCGGTGTTGATAGGAATGAATGAGAGGCTTGAAAAAAGCATTGATGCGACAAAAAGGTTCGTGCTTCTTCCGAGATTCGGTTCAATTAAGCGAGCCCTCTGAACGCTGACGAAGTACGACATCATTGTTCTTTTATGGCTGACCCTAAATAAGTGAGTCTGCCAGCATATTGAGTGGCAAACCGTAGAAAAGATGAAGACAATCGCGACAAAAAGAGAGCGGCTCGACAACGAGGAGCACCGGGAGCAAACTCTCTTAACAGGAAAGGATGAAGTGAGACGATGAATAACGACGAACGACGATGGAGAGAATACTACAAATGAGAAAGATAGAGATAGATAGACACAGGAGAGAGAGAGAGAGAGAGAGAGAATGAAAAAAAATGGGAGGTAAAACATGATGAAAAATAATAACAGGGAAAGAAGACAGATAAAGAGGAATATCTTGTACGCGGCGCAAAAACTAGTTTTTATCTATTAATATATTCATGTAAAAAATTTTTTATGAATGTTTAGAATGCAGGCATGTATTTTTATAAATATTCGTTTTTAATAAATACATATAGTACATATATATATATATATATATATATATATATATATATATTTATTTTTTG
>NW_017305916.1:1367435-1381174 GCF_001594115.1 Trachymyrmex septentrionalis
CGTAACGCATGCGCGAGATAATTATTATACCGTTGTTTACGAGCGCGTGCATAAACAATTAAATCATTATATGAAATTATCTCTGCAAAGAATATATAGACAATATGTTCATTTATGTATCTTATAGCAATATGATATAATAAATGAGTTGCAATTATATAATATAATTTGATATCACAACATTAAGTATTATAGGATAACTCCAATATATACGCTGCACCTATCGAAAACTTAATTAAGTATTATTTACTATGTTTAAAATAAACGAACTATATCAGTAAAAATTTTGTTCTGTCTACTATTATGAAAAAAATATTAGAAATCTGAAATATTTATATTTCGTTAATTAAAAAATGAAATCCTTGCATTTTTGCCATATATCCTAATAGAGGTAGGATATATGACTACTCATAGGGGCAGAGGGGGTATGTATGGCTCATAAAAAATTTACAAATAATGCATATAAATAAGACGTAAAATGACACAATAACTTATAAAATGCGATTATAAAGTTTTATTAAGGAATAAGAACGATAAATATGTATATGAAATATAATAAATAATAATTATAATCTTTCCACATGTATCACAAGTGTTATGACATGAGGTACATATTTCATGTAATGCGTTTATTGCATTTAGTACTGAATTCAATCTGTGCACTTTGTATGCTTTGGGCATAAATCCCGCTCGCTAAAAATGCCATATATCTCAAACAGGTGGGATATATAAGGCAACAAATTAGACAAAGAATACAAAAGCAAAGTACTTGTATTTTGTTATACAACATGCTTTACTTATTCCTTTATACTCATATATCACGAAATAATCATTCTTTTTCTACAGTAATTATTTTATATAGATTATAATTCATGATGGTGCTACTTAACACAGTGACAAATCGATTCAACTTACAATAATTTCATTAATATTAATAATAAGAAATTAAAATCGTAATACTATACTGATATAACATAAAAGCATGTAACAGAGTAATTGCGAGAAAATTATCTCCACTCTTCTATTTTTTCTGGCTTCTGCGGTGTAAATCCCAGCGCAGCGTATTTGCCGGAGTTACTCTATATAAAAAAGAATACATAAAACAAAATGAAATTGATATGATTGATTATCGATATTTAGTTAAATTACTAAAAATTATTTATTTATAAATATGTTATGATGTTTTTTTTTAATTAAAAAACATGTAAAATTAAAATATTGAATGATTGCACATAATCACATATCAATCGATCTTTTTCTTTCTTTTTTTCTTTCCGCAATTTTAAACGAATGCAATTGCACTGACTGCTTCTGTGTCGATTAATTGTAAATGGATACGAGGTAACGAAGTGACGGAAAGAAACCGATGTTTCTACGTTCTTTCAGTTCTAATTCGGCTGCCGCCAATTTATGTGGCTCGTACATTCTTGAGCGTAATTACTTCGATTCTTGAGAAATCGAGAGCTAGTAGAAGATACGAGAGGGATAAAAAATCACCCGGTTTTGTCGGACAGATCTGGCGCGGAATATTTACTACGCTTTTTAATGAGATCGATGCGCCAGGAACGATTGAATAATTGCACCTGAGAGCCAGGCTTCTTCGAATAATTAGATGTTCGGCTTTTCTCATTTACTCATCATAATTACAAATTCCATAGCAATTTTTTTTTTATAAGAATACGAATATTAATCTGTTATATTATGGCATATTTGTACGCTGAAATACGACGTCAATTTTTTATCTCTATTGTTTATTATAGCTTTATTCAAATTATCGAATTTGTGACGAATCTGTTAAAATTTATTTTGAATATCTGTTATCCCTTAATTATTTTCGTTCTTATGTCTATTTATAAAGACAATATAGATTAAATATATTAAACCTGAATACACGAGAAGATGTTTTGATTCCATATATCATAATAAACAGAGGAGAAGCGATGGGAACATAATTACCTGTCTTCCACATTTCTGTAAAATATTTCTGTGGCTATTAGAACTGTATCGACACCTAATAAAATAACGGGATACAGTATCGACGTTTCCACGAGAGGAGATCTACTCGATATAGCCGTGATAATCGAAACGTCGTTCCTTATTGCTGTAGAGCTGCAATTCCCGGCGTGTACAAGAAGGCGAAAAGTCACGGTTGATCAGGTAAATGTCCATCATGCATATCGATTCTTTTAATGAAAATTTTTCTGATGTATTAAAATCACGCTTTCAAGCACACGACTTATCGTGCTTTCTGAAAATTGTATTGCTTATCGAGCAACGGCGTCTCGTATCCACTGAATTCATTACCGTAACGGAAATGAACTAGATGTACGAATATATATTTCACAAACGTGCATTCGATCGGCCAAATTGAAAAGCAGGGGACAATGGAAATCCAAGTGCTCGGCTCAAGAATCATTACAGTCAATCGCATACTGGCGATCCGAATGCAAATAGAGATTGGACCGTAGAATCTCACACAAGAACGAAACAAAAGGTCATCGCTAGTCGAGGTTTCCTAGCAAACAGTAACGAGTAACGAACGTCCGGCAGCTTGCGTGCTGGCGACAATGCTTTGGCGACCGGTATTTAATTACTGGCGGAGAGTGCACCAAAGCTAGAACCGGCCTACGGGCGAACAATCACGCTACCCGTAGATCACCGTTCTATATGTGATTGCGAGGGCGTTGTTTTTGCGATTTCATACGTTTATTCCTGCGCGTGAGTTCCACAGTTACTAATACATTTTTTTATTAACATTTATTATTTACATTACGGTTAAAATTTGTAATGAAAATAAATGTATGAGATATTACGTAATTCAGAAAGGAATTTTAAATCTATCGATTAAGTAAGAAGAACAATAGGTCAATCATGAAACTGCTGTGCAAGCTAGTTAAGAATTCATTGGGCATACTTTGCATCGATCTTCAAAGTTTTGTGTTTGAGATGGCGGCAGTGCGACATGTATATCAAAAAACAGTACACGTTAACTTATCGAAGAGTTAAAGCGAAGACAGAAAGAATAGTCAAAGTGGAGAAGCTTTTATGCTCACTTGGAAAGTTGAATTGTCGATTGGTAAAGTCCCGACACTATCGTATATTGCGCGATAAAAATAAAGTTATAACTTTTCGCCATTTCATCCGTACGAATTTTTGCGATGAAACGGTAGAAAACTCGGAAAATGTTTTAATATAGATAGGAAGTTCTTCTTTGCAAATGAGTATTTAAATATGAAAACATTGTATTTACGTAGTGGACATTAAATTATAGATCTTGGATTTGACGCTAATTTTTTGCGGAAAAACATGTTTTGTTAAATACTCGATTATTATCATTTACATTTGCTCAGAACTCGTTTAATTCTTCAAAAGTCCAAAGAGATTTGTAGCCGAAATTATAAGTATATTAACTTGTATTAGAACTGTTCTCGCCACGTTGAAAAAAACTAAGCGTGAAGTTGGAACATAACGACGTTGAAAAGAAAAATATACGCTAGTGCATATAGATGCATCTCTCGGCGAGAGCTATACGCCGCTGCACCTAAATTACTGTAAATTCTCTGCTAACGACCATCGAAACGCAATACAAATACTCGTTGAGTAATTTTTTTCCTACAAGCACGGCAGAACGTTCGCCGACTCGCACAGAGAAGCACAAACGAAAACGAGGGAGAAACGAAATGTGGGCAGAGAGTGGATGCTTGTCGTTGTTGCAGCGTCGTCGTTAGCAAACTACATGCGGATGCTCGAACCAAATTACACATCTTAGTGTCTGAAGTATGTCGCCACATTTCGCATATGGCTTATGGCATGAGTAGCTCGTATAATTAATGTCTTGATCATTATTTTAATTAAATTTTCTTTTCTTAATTAAATATTGATTTAATATGCCTTCGTAGCTGCTTATAAAAAGTTCAGCGTGAATTAATTTAGAACCCTGATATAGATTTGGTTTTTAGGTAGGCGTTATATCATTCGGTTCGTGAACACGTCTTATTCTAAATGTCATAAAGAAACATTTAACTTTAACTTCTTAACGAGGATTTGAAGACAGGCGTGTAAGATAGACGAAGTGGAAGTTGGAAATGGGATGTCATCAGGGATGATGGCAAGATTGGAGTGGGCTAGAGAGAATAAACGGTTGACTGGTTTATGAATTTTAACTCTTAAGGACCTTTTGTCTTACCATTTGTTTTTGTGAACAGAGGAGAATCGTACTGCGAAAGCGCGGAAATTCAAGCGTTTTGCACAAGACATCGAAGAGATTGATGTCAAGCAAAGTTTAGGTAATGTTGAGAATTCCAAGTTAGAATGAAATTTGATCGAAGTACTTGGGAAATTTCATGGCGACATCATTGGACTCGTATCTACTGAGCTTGCTGTTTAAATAATTCTTTTTCATTATAATCTTTAAACTTGCAATAGAGATAACTTAGTTAAGTTGAGTTCATTCGCTTAAATTTTCATTTCATTTTTAAAACGATATAGAAAAATCTCTTACTGTTTAAATTATACTGGTTAAATTGTTAATATAGTTTTAAATATTTTATTGCGGCAAAAATGTTCATTTTTGTTCCAATTTTATGTTTCATAAACTTAATCGGATTACGAAAAATTTGATTAAATATTTAAAATGGATTATATATGGATTTGGAAATTTTAAAGATTTATAAAATTAAATTTATTTCTTTGTTGTGTTACGTAAATGTAAAAATATTTGTGTCTTATTTATTATTTATTCGAGTTTGGAAAATTTATATTTCCAATATTGTTGGACATCTTATTAACTTCTTTACATCATTTGAATGAAAATATAAATTACCACTTACAGAAATAAACATTATCAATAAACTACGTTTTAAATGATTTAATTTTTTACAATTTCATATAATTGGTTCATGATTAAGCATTCAATAATAATGTTATGTGAAGAATACGGTATGCAGTTAATGCAGTTATGGCAATGACTTGCACAAATTAATTTTATTTCAATCCTACACATCGTGTTTTGCTTTATTTTCACGAAACCGGTTGATCTTCACTGATTGTATCAATGTAAACACCCATATCGTTAGCGTTCCTTTCCTTCTCGATCTTTTTCTGGATGACTGCTGGGTCGATATGCAAATTCTTCGATCTTTTGCATCGGCGTGTCAGAAGATCATCGGGATAATACCGTTTGCTTTGCGGATTCGCGAGTCCAAGGAGTCTAAGATGAGGATGATGAGCCACGGATAATTCAGGGTTTCATTTCTGATTGGCTATTGTGATCGGATATCGAATTACTCTTCTGTTCGTCTCTTTTCTTCATACTCCGTGTTCGAACGATTCGATCGAGATCGTTTTCTTTAGGATAGATAGTCCGATGTTCGAATTTTGTCACATTATAGAACGGCATGCATTCTCTGCAATCTGCGCTCAAATCTGGGATGTGACGGAATGCTTCTCCAGGGATGCTCTGCTTATGATGTTTCTTACGAGAGCGACACGCAGACATATGGAAGACAACGAGGAATTGCAACAATAATGACCGGATAATGAAGAACGTTGTGGTTAAACCGACGCCATACACGACGGTTGACACAATGTCGCATTGTCAATTAATAGAATTAATCTTCCGGATCTATCAGTTGAAATTTCTCTGCGTCGCGTCGTTCCTGACTCAAGCGAGAAACACATACAACCCTCAATGGAAATAACGCGAGCATCCAGGATGAAATAAGGGTGGTCACTTCTGGTTGTCAACATAATGCCAGTGGCATAATCCTCTAATGATAATTGACTGACAGTTTTTTCTGGCGTACGAATTTTTTTTTACGAGAATTTCAACGAAATTCACTTCGGACATCTCTTATTTAATGCATGGTGTTGAATCTTTCTGACACATTTTACCATTACTATTTCATGATTCTAAAATAAGATAGAGTAAGAGAAGCAAAAAAATTACTCAGAAAAAAGAATGAAAAAAAAATATAAGAATCTAAGAGAGTTTAAGGAGATAAATCTGCGTACAAAAGTATTAAATAAAAAGTATGAATTCTTTATTTTAATTTTTTAATATTTAATTTATTTATGAATTGGACTTTATTAATTTTTTTAAAAAGAGGGGAAAATGTAATTGGAAGTGACAGTGATGAATTTCTATTTGTGATTTTTTTTGTAGTACTAGATGATAGGAATATAATATTACGAATTCTATTTTATCTGCGACAATTGTTCTACGTTTCCTCTGAATTGTCCATTTAGTAAAGATACTATTGAATATTTGCAACGCGGCGTCAGTTTCAGAAGTGCCGATTGCTGTTCCCGATGAGAGATGGGATTACGTTGAAGAGGAAGGGGTGAGAATGGAAAGGAGAGTTGACCAATACTATTCGTACCATTTAACAGTATTGAATATTCAACAATGGCACTCGACTTGGTCCAATGAGATTTTGTCCAAACATCCGAATATAGATTGATTGACGGATAGTTGTACGCGTTTAGCTTTTCGTACGCACAATATTCGATATATTTAAATATTGCATGTAATAGGAGAATGTATTAATATTTTTTAATTATTATATAAATTAATATTCGTTTAATATATTATAAATAAAGTGGAAAAAAGTGCGATAAAATAACTGTTTATAAAATAACTGTTTATAAAATAACTGTTTATAAAATAACTGTTTATAAAATAACTGTTTAATAAAATATAAATATAAATTTTTGTTTTAAATCATGCGGAATGTAATAATCCTAACGATCAACATTTTAATTTACAATGTATGAAGCTCTTTAATTTACCTCTTTATCTAATTAAAATAATTATCTACCAATCTCTTTTTCTAGTAGAAATGTTTATTCAAAATACGTGTACTTTTCTACGGCGATTAAATCCTGTTATTATATTACATTTTAATGATGCATACTAATAATTAATAAATATTAATAATTAAAAATAAAAATAACAGAAATTGCATCACTATTAATTACTTTAAAATTTCTTAATTGAATTTTTTTTATTTATATAATATAATTAAATTTGAAAACAGGTAAATTGAAATATATTATAATAACATAGTAATTAGAATTCTCTCTTTCTCTCTATAGCACTTGCAGAAATAAAATATTTTTTTATATGAATGGGGACGATATAATATGATTAATTTGAATTTATAATTGATTTCTTTCCGAATATTGCAATTGCTATTAATATAAAGCTGTAATAAGAAGATATTTAAAATATTTTTACAGACAATGCAATCTTTGCGATTACTAAAACGTTAAAATAAGTTTTGGGTAACATATCTTTATTGAAACAACATTATTTTTATATTTTAGTTATATTTGTTTTTATACATATAATATAATGGATTTCCGTTATTTAGAATTACGTGTAAATTTGATCGTAATAAAAGTTGAAAATCGAGTCGCAGTAACATCCGATTGATAAAAACAAAAAGAATTTCTAGTTAAATCGAATAAAGTAATTTTTCGTTCATAATTCTTTGCCCACACACGGCAACGCATGATTACATTCATTCTCGTTTTTTCCTCTTAAAAATGTCTGATTGTTCCTACAGGATACAATCCTACATTTGTGCGCGAACCATCTTATCATACATGCGAGACGAACCTTTTCAAGCGACGAGATTGTGGGCGTGCATTAGTACTCTCTCGGTACCAAGCTTCTCGAAAACGGAATGCTGAAGTACCTTGACTATTTAAGCGATTTACTCATACGTTACTGTGTCTTCATTGTTCTTCGCTCAAATGTGAGATATATAATCATCTACCAGAATTTTTGGAAATTTTTTGTAATACAATTGAATTATTTTTTATCTTAAACTTATTTTTTCATATAATTGGTCAATGGATTATATATCTCTGGTTTTTGAACATGACTTTTCTACCCCAGGATGTAAATAATAGATAAATTAATCTGTAAATTTTATTGAAATAGCGTGTTATTATTAAATGTAAAGAATAACAATAACGAAAGTAATAATTTTATGTTAGGCACTTTCAAATTTATTTTTTTGTTTTTAAAGAAATTATTAGATTATTTCAGTTTTACACAAATATAATTTTCCAGTAAATTATTGATTCGTAATAGTTGGTTTCTAACTGCTTTTTAAAAGACTACATTGTTTTTATAAAGAAAATCTATATATTATTCATTTAATTAAAATAAATATAGTAAGAACTAATAAATAATAATTTAATATTTTTAACATTTAAAAAAATATTCTTTATTATAATTTCTTTTCTTTACATTTCTCTGCGTAAGAAGTGATGAAATATAAGGCTTTATATGTCTTTTATCCTTATTTCCTAATTAACCGTATATGTCATGTTATAACAAAATTGTTGCCTAGATAATAATGATTAATTACTTTATTTAGTTAATTAAACTGGAAAAGCTAATTATTAATTAAAAATTAATGCTCGTAGGAGAAAGCTAATGATCTTCACTGTCGTTTTACTTATTAAGTATAATATGAATAAAAAGAAGTCCTGAAGTGGTTTAAGACCAAAAGTCATTGAGAGAACTTATGATTCTGAAAAATGGTTTCAACGTGCGCATCCCGGACGGATTTCAATTAAACTTCCGAGAAACTTCTACTTTATCAGATCGCTGGAGCACATAATGAAGATCCGATAATCGCGCCTGAGCGATAATCAGTTTATCGATAATCGATTAGATCTTTTTGAGATAAAATTTTGTATGTTCTCTCTCTTACTAGAAAATTCACGGATGATATTCGGAAAGCATCTTTTTCTGTTTACAATTAAACGTTGTGATATGAAAGTCTAGTTTTTACATTTGTACATCACAGTTGAGTTATAAAAAATAAAAAATAAATTAAAAAGAAGAAATTTTACATGACATAAATAATGCATCAACTTATTTAATTGAACCACAATATTTCGTACGCGTGAAGAGAATTTTACTGTGAAATATTTTGTATTTTGAAAGTTATAATTACTTTTCCAATCGTGCGTAACGAATTAGAACTAATTAAACGGTGAAACATTCTCAATGGAAAAAACTTTTTTTATTAAAACGGGCCGGGGGCATATTTATTACGATGCTTTGCCAATCTTATTGCACGTAAAAGCTATTTTCCAATATATTGACACGATGCGAATGAGGCAAACTATTACTCTTTAAATTAATTTATATTACATTAAAACAATTTCTATTTGAAATATTTGTTGTTTTAATGAATTTTTATACCAGATCGTAGCATACACATAATATCATTATTTTCCTAGTCTCATACGATTTAAATAATAAAGTAAAATAAGAAGTGTACGAAGAACGTATAAAGTTTTTATTATAAGTAATTCCGAAGATTAATAGCACTGTATCCTCCGGAAAATTTATATGTGTTAAATGTATGAAATGAGTAATTATTCTTACGATATTTTTTATGCTACTTTAAATAAAACGCACGTCATCAAAATGCACGCAAAATTTTTACTACAGTGACAATCTAGCACAGTCGTGTCTCCTGGGGCGTTGGAAGCGATTACTTCAAGCTACGGGAATATTGCTCCATTTCATCCCATACGGACACAGATAGACATTGTCTGCTCTAAACGTAGCATGTCGTAAGAGAAACGAACCAAACCGGCATTTGCTACATCGATCGAGTGCACTTGCGCATGCTGTTCATGGAACTGCAAAATATCCATAGTGGATTAAAAGCGGGCGCAGTTGTCGATTCAGAAATAATAAGAACGTTCAAAATATTTTGCATGTTCCATTTTAATTTTGAACGTAATACACGATTTTAACAACTTCACTTGCATTTATCGTATATCTACGCATTAAAATTATTTTCTCCTTGTGTATTTTCTTAGCATATTTTTGCATTTTTGAAAAAGTACTTCACTTATACGAACTTATATTTTGTGAGCGAATAAAGACGTTTATCTTTAAACTGAATGCTTCTAGATAAAGGATATTGTTGAAATGGTATGTTGAAGAGTGTAAACGTACGGAACTATCTATCGATTGTTCCTTCTTATAACAACAAATGGCGTTGCGCACGTGGATGTAATAAACTTAAATTGTACTGTACTGCGTCTTTCGATGAACCAATCGCTCGCTTGAATCCAAGGATTTGATCATCCTTCTGCTTCGTGCTGTTCTGTTTGAACCTCGGTGAAGCTATTTGCGCAATCATCGCACGATGTATGTGCGAAGCTGAGCATTGTACGGGTGCCTTATGTGATCTGTTATTCTGAAGTATACAGATTGATTAAGTGGTTCTTAATCAATGAATATTTCTGTTAACGTAATGAAAGTGTTCTTGTGATTTTTCTTATCAAACGACGTCATTTATTAGTGAATTAATTTATTAGAGTGTGCTACAGTATATTTCTAAAATTACAGAAAAAATGGTTAGATGCTGGTGAAAATAAAAGGAAGAAGGAATACTTATTAGACTTCTTATGCTCGATTCCTACCTTTTTTGCTGTTATAAAAGAAAGATAATTTTTGATACTTATTTATTGTTTCTAATTTAGAACTATCCAGTTTATATTTGTAATTACTTTCATTGAGTACACGTACTAAGAATTTGTATCTTTAAATGCGATCGTTAATTTAGAATTTCGCGAAAGATATTCCGTGATCGTACATATCTTCGTTCTTCGTACTCGTGGGAGACATTACCTTCGAAGACGGACTATGAAACAGAAAGAGAAAGGTGGCTGGTACAATGAAATCCTTTGTCCGACCTAATAACGCGAGATATCGACGTATCCTTTATCCGACGATCGGATCACGAAGAGCCACATCGCGATACAATAATACGGTCGATCGTTTTCGATACTGCTGCAAAGAAAAGGCTGGAGGACTGTCGGATGATTTAGCACGTTTTATCGTGCGAAGAAAGAGGAACGACTTGGCTTTTATGTGAAAAATGCTACGTATTGTCGCGGATTCCAATCTGTGTAAATAGCAAATTTAATTGCAATACTTGTTATTTTAATGACATACAGCTATGTATAAATAATAATTAAGAGAAAGACGTTGACATAAGATTATTAAATTACGTGCACCTGTTTTAATATTTTGCTTCTGTTTGCTGTATGCCTAGAAATACGTAAGAAAACTTCAATAACGCAACAGCTGTGTGCTTGAAAATGCAAACCTTGCGGCGAGTACAACGTTCTTTTTAGCCATGAATATACTTACGTACTCAACTCTATGGTAAGATATAAAGCATGCGAGAGCAGCTAGGAGAAAGGAGAAAATAAGACAGAAAGATGAAAGACTAGTTGAAAGAACGCGATATAAAACCAGTGGTGAAAGAGTTAAGTAAACTTTAAGTTTCTTTCTCGCAAGTTTAATGATGGTTTGTGTTTTATTATATAAGTACGCTTGTTTTACGTTTTATTTAAAGATAAACCATTAATTCTTCCTCTTTACCTTCTTTAGACTTTGATTACTACTCTTGAGAAAAATTACTTGTTACAAGATAATTTGATAAATGTTTTTCATCACAGCTTTATTGTTAAATCAGTTGGTGTTATACATTGCTTGAAAAATTGTTATACTTTATACATTGAATTATCAATAAACCAAGCATTTGCTGTTATCATTTATTAATTAATTAATGATATAATTAGCAATAAGGTAAGAATTATTAAATTATTTAAAGTTTTAAAAATATGTTAGACTAGTTCTATTGAAAAGGGGAAGTGGAGAAAAGAGATAGATAAGAAGAGAGAGAGAAAGAATTAGTATTTATAAAAAAAGACCTGATCGAAAAGAAGATGAAATGCTTATTAAGTGTTAATAAGCTTTCCCGTTACAACATAAAATATGTCTGCTTTGTGATATATAACCATTCGTATAGAGAACCGTGGAAGACATCAGAGAAACGGTAGCCATTTGAAACTCTTGGTCCCTACATCGCATATACTAGTAGATATGCATGGAGGTGAAATAGTATAGGGACTCTTCTAACCGTATCGTTCGATATATCGCGGGAAGAGCCGGCTGCCGTTGACAGAAACGGTAGTGGAGTGTTGGTGCGTGGAGAAACCGATGTGGATTTATTTCCGGCGGTATATATCTACGCACGAGTCGAAACGTTGAGAGAATGGTGATATTCTTCTCTACGTAACCTTCTCAGCATCCATTCTCATCATCAACGCCACATGGATTTTCACTTCCTCGTCTTTGGCCAAATTACTGCTGATGAGACCTGCCAGTTCGCCGTCATGCCAGACGGTAATTGTTAACCGCACGAAATTAGTCTGTCTGAATCTATTTATACACGAGTGGATTTCGAAATGAAAATATCTTCTTGTGCAATTTCTCCAGAATATATATATCGTAATTATTCGAATTTTAATTTTTTTCAAATTATTGCCAGATTAAATTTATAAAATGATTTAATAAAATTTTATTTTAACTTTATTTGTAACGAATCACGAGTGGATCAAGATGTGATTGATGTAGCAGGTGATGGAATTAGATGACATGATAAAAGATCTTGTTATAGTCATGTCGAATGACATATGTCAATATGTTTACATTAGATTAGGATTCAAGCTGTAGGAAAATATCACGTACTTATATAAATATAAAAATATCCTATACACACATACACACACGCACGCACGCACACACACACAACACACATACACACACACACATTTAAATGTGAATATTTATAAAATTTTTCTGTCGTAAAAAAATAAATCGTCTATCTTTTTATCGTTTCCAAAAAACTATTAAAAATTTTTTATAAATAACATTTTTTATAGAAAAATAAATACAAACATATGGAACAAACCGATAACATAATACATAATGTAAAAAGATAAAAAAACTAAATAATTAACTAATTAATGTGGATAAGGAAGTATCTTCAAGAGTCTGAAGAGTCCTTTTTTTAGCAACTTTTCAGTCATTATTTTCAAAAATTATAATATAATCTCATAATATGTAATGTAAATCTGATGAAATTATAAATTACGAAGATCCACGAATAATAAAAATTGAAATGAGAATCTTCCAAACTCATTGTTAGTTGAAAAAAATTGCGTGAGAGCGGTGATATATACAGCGTTATAATTATTCAATTTAAATCGTCAGTTTTAAACTATATAAATCGTAATATTTATCAAACATTTATTTACCAAACATAAATATCAAAACATTCCAATAAATATAATTGATACATATCTTTCGAACCTTACATTAGATTTGTGCTAAATATATGACTTTATTGTTTTGTTTATGGATATATATGAATGTAGGTGACTGATAAACATAAATAGTTAAATGATAAATGACTGAAATGATAAAGCATTAGAATGGAAAATACGCTATCGCTACATGTTGATACGCGCCTTTTAGATTATGTTATAAGTTCGTTAGATGTATCACGTGTGCGATCTGGATGGCTCCTCGCCATTACCGCTGAGGATTTGCTTCCTCTCGACGGTGATTGAGTTACCTCTGATACGGCGTGTTAGTTAACTCGCAAGTACCTTCGCGTCTGCAGATCCTAATCGGTTATCCAAACGCGTGGACGTAACGTTAACCATAAGAGTAATTAAGAAATGGATGATGATTAAAAAATCAAAATAAAATGAATAGACAGTGAGTTCTGAGAGAATAAAGTAAAAATTATCTTTAAAGATGCAACCATTAGCTACAGTTTATGACTTTGTTAAACGACACACAGTATTGTGTTAGGTTATTGACGAGTGATGACTTTACT
>NW_017305916.1:1381274-1393952 GCF_001594115.1 Trachymyrmex septentrionalis
TATTAGCTACAGTTTATGACTTTGTTAAACGACACAGTACTGTGTTAGGTTATTGACGAGTGATGACTTTACCACTTTATGTTATCGTGTTGCGAGCGAGAAAGAATTTGTTTTTTCTCTCTTTCTTTCTTTTTGCGAACAATCTCTCTATTAACATCTGTACTATAATCGTTTAATATCTTTATATTTAATAGAGCGAAGAGATCGATATCATGCGAAAGAACGTCATAGACGTTGCGTTGTACATCCGACGCATCTTCTAGTGCATCTTCGCGCGCTTTACAGCTAGCTAGTTCGAAGAAGATGTAGTAGTTCCTGAGAACTTCTTATCGGTTCGACGAAGACGGCGAGAGCTAGGTGCTTACAGCGCCCAGAGGCACACCGAGAAACGAGTCTTATCCCCCACGCAAACGGCCATCCGTATCCATAGAATAAATAGCTTTTTCTCCTCCCGAAGCGACCATTAGAGGATGCGATATATTTTCCGGCCGCGCCGACCCGACACTTGGCCTCATGCGATTTTATTTTCTATTTTTAACTATTCTATATGCAATACTCATGCATCAAATATACAGGTCAAATATTTTGATGCCTGAACTCGAAAGTGGAAGAAATGTTGTGCAACTCGCTTATATCTTGTAGCATGACATTTATCCATTAATGCAGTTACAATTTATAATTTACATTTGCTTTACAATTCTCTGGTCTAAATGTGAAAATAAATTCGGAAAATCGATATATGTGATATATATCTTTTTATTAAGCGCGTAGCTTTCAGCATTGCATGTGTTTGATGATTACGGATCTGCGATCCCTGTTTCTATTCAGAAGCTAGAAATTTACAATGACAAGAACGACAAGTAGGTAATGCTCTTCTTCGAAGTACAACCCGGCATCGTCTATCATGTTTCACGTCAGAGAAGACACCGTAGCCGAGATAACATCACCTATTATCTCACGTATCATTCATTATCCTCCGAGGATAGATATCTTTAAACTTCTTTACAGCCAGTGCGACAACTTTACGCGTATGTAGTTCCGCAAACTACGATGGACACGTATTTACAGCGAGAGGGAAACATAGTAAGAAACGATAATTTAATTTTTCTCCAAAGATTTTGTTCGTACAAGAGACGGAGAAAGAGAGGAACCTGGTGAGAGGAGTCAAGATGAATCCTATGAGGGTACAGGTGATAAATCCTTTGCGGGTAGTGTCGACTGCCCGAAATGTCGCAAATAGACGTTCGAATAAACGGAGTAACTATGTCTATAAAGCTACTGCAATATAATCGAATAAAACATAGACTTAAATTTAGTCCTTTTTTGCTAGTAACTTTGAATATCATATATGTGAAGATTGTAAAATTTTTTTGTGAAGAATAATACTTTAAATCCTTTTGATAAAATTTTAATATCATAAATTAAAAATAAACCAACTTGGTTTTTAAATGATATATTAATATACATGAAGATAATGTAATTAAAAAATATATATTCTAATAAATCTGACACGATTTATAGACTGAAATATTTGTGATTTAGGAATCTCTTGATCCATTAATTGAAAATTCAGCGCTTCTAATGATTTCAATATTCGGCTGAAAACTCTGAGTTACAATTTTACATGAGAAATCTGCAAGAAATCTGAATGTATTTATGTATATATATGATAGAATTGGGAAGTTAGAATTATCTTTTTCTTTCTTTCTCTCTCTCTTTCTCTTTCTCTTTCTCTCATAACCGACAGTTTGTTCGCGTAAACTTCAAAAATTCTATTTTTTATATATCATGGAATGGCACGCGAAAGGTATGGGACGGCTATAAAGGCAAGGAACAGGAAGGTGGATTGTTAGTCACTAACCAGCACTCGGGGTTAAGCTCGGCCGTAACAGTGCACTGAGTCCGTCCATTACTTACGTAGCGTAATATTATAGCTTCCTCATTAGTGGATGTAAGAGCTAACGTAAACAAAACTTGTCCCGCGGGCGAGGGCGCGATACTCGAGGGTCATGGTCCTCCTCTTGAACATAACGCGACATAATGACGAGGAGGATGCACAAAACGGATGTTCTTGCGTGAATAGTGAATAAAATATTATGCCGCAGTAAATTATGTTGTGTTAACTTTTTTTCACTGTGATGTTTCACACCGTGTTTGATGCGCGTAAAATCTCGTTGCGCGCGAATGAGAATTTCCATTTATATTCATTTATATTCATTTTTGTTTCCTTCAACATCGTTGACTCATGGTTCTTCAATCATTTTTTAAGCACCGGTATATTCTAGAAATTATTAAAACTCTGGGAGGTCATATTTCAGCGAGAAAAAAATTAATTTCATTTTTCGTAAGTAATTTTTGAAGTAAAGAAAACGATCGTTCGGTTCTCCAAGATGGAAAATTTGTCTGAAATCGAAACGCACTCAAATAAAATGTGGAGATAATTTATCCGAATGAAAATCGGAAGTCCCAACGGCTCACAAACGGAGGTGAGCGAAATTGGTATGCAAAATGAGATAAATCACGCTTATGTCCGCCACAGCTGCAACACGGAAAGCGCAAATTCGATCATCATTTGAGAATCGGTTCACTTGCTGAGCAAACCTTCGACTATCGTATATCTAGTCAAATTAATGATAAAGTGATTGAAATAGCAAATTGGAATTTATTTCTTTTAGCGATTTATTATCATTGTATAATTGCAAAAAACATGATGCAATTTTTGAAACATACTTTTCAACTTCTGTATTAGAACGTAATACGATTTGTACATTATCGTCTAGTGAATAAAACGAAATGAGTTTCTGTGAAACAATTCTCATTGTCAGTAATCATATATGTAAGGAAAATGCTCTTCGAAAACTGAGACGTAACGATAGTATGCCTATGTTGATGATACACTAACATGAAAAAAATCACAATTGTTTACACATTACCCTAAAGCAATGCAGATTCAATGAAGCTTAAGGATTTGTCGTTGTAAATTTGATGCTGATGTGCTAGATCAGTGCTGGGATTTATTTGCACATTTTGATTGATTTTTAGCTTAGTTCTTGCCTCTTATTTCACCAACCTACGCGCAGTATAAATGCCGATTGGTCAAAGGAACCAAGTTGAAAATCAGCAGAAATGTGCAAGTATTATAAATTGTAGGTATATTAAATAACGAAAATAAGGTGACATTAAGAAGATTCTAATTTTTATAAGCGCGCTATTAGAAATCCTGGAAAATGATAAGGAACAAAGTCAGAGAACAAAGATATTAGATTTCAAATATAGCACCGTAGAATATGGATACATTAGTAAACACGCTTTTGTGATACACGATACAACGATAAATTAGAAAATTAATGATCTACTGTGTAATCGAATATTATTCTGATACGTGACACAGCACGAGGTGGAGAAATTGTATTAAAGCTTGTGAGTATTAATATATTGTACTACAAATTTATTAATATTTTATTTAAAAGTAAACGCAATTTTACAAGGATGGTTGAGTCTCGTTTTTTTTTGTTATTTAAAAATCTTTCGTTCATTATTTATATTTAATATTTTCAAAATTTGCCGTCTAATTGAATTATCTTTAATTAGATATGTACGGAGATCTTTAAAATATTTAAATCATTGAAAATATATTAATGGATTATCTCACTTCTAGGATATGTTATGGAATATTTTTTGTGCAGCATTAGTCACGCGTTGTATTATTTCCAACTAAATATGTTTATTCTGTGCGTCATTAAATCGTAATCGAGTGCTTTACATTTACAACGGCGCCGGTGTCTCTCATCAGTGCGGAGCCCTTGTATTGGCTTACAAACAAGCGGAAACAAACGGCGCGGCTGTGCCCAACCTACGGGTATTAATCTTTTTCTCCGATATCGATATGTTATCCAAACCTCTCAGGGCTGGTGCAACGGCCATAGGTCTAAACCCGCTGGTTATCCCGGCACCGACATGCAATCGAGCGCAGTTTCCTGGATTAGTCTGTGGCGCCGGAATGAACTGAATCGTCGTCCTCGCACGGGAAAGTACGTTTTGTTTTTGCGGACATCGTTCGCGAGTTCGGTCCCTGATTACTTGAAATGGAAGAAATATCGACCATAATTCTAGAATGCAACCATTCTACATTTACGCTTTTTACTGTTATTATCTATTTTTGTAGGCAATGTAAAATAATGGATTAAGTAGGAATTTTTGTAACTTTGATTTGAGTACTTTTTTTCCTGATCAATAAATAATTTGCATAATAATGCCAAAGTCAAGAAATAATTTAGGAATCAATAGATATAATATATAATGGAACAATAAACATATAAAACATAATTAAGATCAAAAGCCACAATGAATTTCGATGTTCATTTTCATTATCAGTTCAAATAAAATTTAGGATGCTTAGAAATTACGTCACATGCATTATATCTTCTACATTATACATTCTATCTATTGTATGGTAATCATAATCATCTTATAATCAAATTATATAAGGTAGTTTAGTGAAACACTTGGACATTGCGCAACAATATGCTTAAATCACAAGAATGTTCATCCCCATGAGACGGCATGTCCTTTCGATAAAATATTCACTGCGCCAGTATCTGAAAGCGCGAATCCTCTAGCGCAGTCTCTTTGTTGCATCATTACTTCCGGGTGAGATCAATGTTCGTCGTTCTCGAGTCTGCCGGTCGCTTCCCAACCAAAGTGGAATTTGCTTCACGGCAAGAACTAACTCCCAGCTCGACCGGTTTGGATGTCCGTCGAGGATGATTCCGACAAGGAGATTCTACAACCATGCGGATTGCACTCGCATTCGCCGTCAATTATCGGGCCGGTACGTTTGCACACAGTCCCATTTATACGTTCAACTCAACATAAATGTGATGGAAGAGAAATCAATTATATCTTAAGCCCTTAAAGAATTTAAGATAATTCTTCACAGACGTAATTATTAACTACTATTTACTGTACATAAAAAATAAAATGTACAACAAATCGATTTTCACTATTTACAATACACTTGTTTAATATAAATTTTTTTACGAAGATTAGATAAGATAATAGTTATGTGTTATATGTTTCATTAAAAATTACGTTGTTTTTACATCTTACGAGCTTTAAAAAACGAACTGCCCATCAAACTGTATTTAAGATGCTTCTCGCGTCAAAAAATCGCGCTCCCTCGTTTCATCGCTTAGAAAAGCCGGCGCGAAATATTTTAACTTTATGATTTCTGTCAGCGCGCTCATATCGTGTCGTAAATACGATGTTAGTCTCTATTTAAGGAACCATTAAGTTCGTATACCGGTACGAGGCGAGTCGTCATTAAGCTATATAACTTGAAGAAAATTTTCTCATCAACAATTTATCCTCGTACTGAGGATGACGAAACGATTTTCTGTATGTCCTGGGTTAACATCGTTTTAATTAAGTGCAAACGTACATACAGAAGAAAGGTTATATCAATCATTACCTTCTTTTCCGCAGAAGTCTCTCTCTAGCTCGTTGATCCCTTATTATTCCAATCTTGTCTGAGAAAGAGTACCCAGTTATCTTTTTTTTTTATCTGCTAAAGAAGTAGACTATGAAAAGATCTTTTTATAGTATTAGTGTGATTTTTTTATGTTGCCATTTCGTCTACCTTTCGGCGTACTATTGTACTTCTTCCGGCTATTCCATATGGTGCACTTTGATAATAGTGTGAGGATCATGCGAAGATGAGATAATTTCTCGCCCATGTCACGTCGTCACGCGATACACCGGACGCTTTTTCGAACGTTCTGTTGCTGTCACCTCTACCCTTCGAATTTGCCATTAATATTTGCATATTGTAGACTATGTCGCCATTATAATGTGCAACATTGTGTGTCGGTTATCGAGATCTGTTTCTTAGGAAATACGATTATTAGAATTTACTGAATCATATCGTATTTTTTCATTTTATATTAATTCAGTTTTTAATAATTTGACAACAATTAATATGCAAGTAAAGTCGAGTTGCTGAGAAACTTTAATTTTCATATATTGTCTTTTTGTGCATGATTTTAATATAACACTCCATGAAGCGTTATTTTTAGATTATTGACAGATTAACAGATAGTAACGAAAACAGCGAAATTGTGTCTTACGTGCGTTGAATTCCTTGTAAGCTATTCGTTTGGCTATATCTTTGGCAAGATAAAGAAGTAATATTACGGAGGCGTCATAGGTGGTGTCGTTCTTGTGGTATGCGAGAGTCATACGCGCTCCTATCTTTTCTCCGCCCTGCGCAAAAGCTTCAGCATGATATATCGATCTCTCTCTCCTCCTGGCTATGTGGGATTCTGTCGGTTCGAACCGTGACAGGATTTCGCCTTATGGCTACGATAATCGATCGCGAAACAGCTGCACGATAGGTCGGACGTAGATCCATCGCGTGATTTGTGAAACAGCACCACGTCTATCGTTATTTCCGCTGCTTGTCAAATTTTTGGTATCTCCGCAGACTCACTTTAATTTGGTGATTGTGATAGCGGCACTGCCACTTATCCACAGTGATTTATGATATACAGAGTCGAAGGTAGTTGAAAAATCATGACAGCCATTCGCAGCTGAGTAGTTCGCACTAAAAATATCAGTAAAAATCAAAGATATGAATTGTCGTT
The DNA here is from genome assembly GCF_001594115.1 of Trachymyrmex septentrionalis. Lineage (NCBI taxonomy): Eukaryota > Metazoa > Arthropoda > Insecta > Hymenoptera > Formicidae > Trachymyrmex > Trachymyrmex septentrionalis. Next base: position 1,387,916 of record NW_017305916.1, read on the forward strand.
ACATTAATTGTTAGATTGTAATCTTGTTAATTCAATAATTGCTAAATATGCAAATCTTTTAATCTGATATTTGAAAAATGATTTTATCAATTTGTTTATTTTCAAACTTTACGTTTTAAAATGCGTTAGTTTTGTAAAGTAATCATAAGTTTTGAAGACTACGCTCATGTGAAGATGCCACTGATTATTTAATAAGAAGTAATATTGTCGAGTTAGACTTAGGCCGGATACAATATATTATCTACGTGCAGGAAGAGTAGGCACTACCGGACTCGTGAACAGAACGGTTTGATGGTGATAGGCATCAACGATACTCCCCCGTAGGCACTAAGACGTAAGTTTTTATAAATCATGACATTTGTCTACCATATGCCGTTATTCAGGACTTAAGGAGTTAGAGATTCATATTTGCATTGTTTCAATGAAAAATAGATATTGTTTAACTTATTAAATTTTACTAATTTTTTATGACAAATAATCTAAACGAAGAAAAAATATGAAAATTTGTGAAAATATAATCAAAAGAATTGATCTATATGAATGTTAACTTATATACATTGTACACATTAATTTATAATATATATATAAGTAAATTACTAACAGTTAGTAACAGAAATAATAGTATTATTAGTGTTACATTATTATCTTCGGCTCATTGTCACTCCTATTTTTTTAATAGACTGAAGTGCTTTGCGTTAATTACTGTAAAAATGGATTCAAAGACCAAAAAGCAAAAAAAGAGAACGGCAATATATTGATATTCACATAGATAGAGCGAGAGACTGTGTGCAGAGTAGCGGCATCGATCTTGGGTAAGAGTAAATAACCGCGAATGTCTTGGTCGATGCGGTTCCTGGGGTTTTCTATGTGGGTATTTGGAGAAGCCGAAAGGTGCGAGGTAGTCCCACGGCACCCATACAAACCATCTTGACTCTATGGGCTATTTGTGAGATGGCACGAGGCGTCCGAGAAAAGAATTTATTTCTTCTATCCTCTTCTCTTTTCCGTCCTTCTTGCGTTCTTTTTCTCGCTTTTTCTTCTTGACATTTTCTCTTCGTTCTATCTTGTTTCTTTTCCTTCTTATTTCAGCTTTATGCTTCGCGGTCCTACTGTTAGACGAGTTTGGTCTCTTCTCTTGTCTTTGTTCCTCAGTGTTTCCTTGCCAAGAAATTTCGACAAAAGCTAGACAACCAAATAAAAGGTTTTTCTGTCTTTTATCATAGCACTAATTTGTTATTCATTGTTATTATTATATGACTAGCATTTCTCGAGAATGTTTTATAGTCATATTCTCATAATATTTATTTTATGTATATATGTGCTATTAATATAGAAAATCATTTTTTATTAATTCTCATTGTCAGTTAAATTTGGTTAAAAGTATATGATTCTTGTATGATATGTATTTCTACGAACGGTCAATTAAGTCAAATTTAGTTTTCGGATCATTATGATTCTATAGTAGCTTTATATCGGTTTCTCGTCACTCTCTCCGTTTAATGTTTTAAGGATCGTCACGTCGCGGGGATTTGCATACACGATCACATATCGGTAATTGGTAACTGCTGAAATGTCATCGTTATTTTAGCACGTTTATGGGTAATTGCATCGTAATATCCTCGATATTAATATGAACGTTGATAATACTATCACTACGGACCTAAACTGTAACGATAATGACAGCATTCACCGGCCGTAAGTGTGATAAAATAATTTTAACAGTAACTTCCACCGAACAGAATTTTTATCTACGAAAATCAATATTTGCATTCGGCAACGAGATATTGTATGCTTTCGGACGATCGATTAGTTATCATTATGGTATATTCAGCTATATCTCTTTGCGTCAGTGTAAATTTATTACACGTCTGGGCAATTAATTAAATCAAGTCATCGAAAAGTTCAAGTGCTTCCAGCGCGATGGTGTCGATTGCACTCGCACCGCGAACATTTTACAGTAATTAATGTGCGTTCCAATTTTTTACTCCTACCTAATTGTGCACCATCCGTGTGCACAGTTCAACGTGAATACTGCACAATGGTCGTAAAAGTAATTATGGATTTTTTCTAAGTAATGTGAGACGAATGGCGGTGAAGGCAAAAATTTCTATTGTAATACAATGAGTATATGACTATACTGAAGGATGGAAAAAGGTCATGAGATATCAGAAGCGCGAGTATCGATCATCCGTGGCTTGACCGACGACCACTGCTTCCCTGCGTTCTCTTAATCCTCTTCGGCAAATCGATTTCTCGTAAACCCACTTCACAACCCAGAACTAGGCTCGTATCTCGAGAGGGTATAATCAGGAGGACAAGGATACCGCATTAAACCACATTACGTAGACCCTTATAGTCTAAACCTGAATCCCGTCTGTGCAGATGCACGATTCTCTGGGGATTTCGCCGATCCCCGAAACTTTCAGCAAGTCGTTCATTAAGCTCGTCTGTGGTTTTACATAGCTGCTTACACGAGTGGCGCTTGATAATGAACGATGACCGATGATAATTTAGCATGCGGTTTTGTCAACGGAACAGTTTCTATAATTCCTGAATAAACGGATTAAATACGCTCTCAGCCGTGTATTAGTGCACAGCCGATTATATATTTTGCATAACTTTTTTTGACAACGCATTTATCATCGTGATTCAGTACTCTTGTTAATTGGCAGATTTTCCCATTACATGGAAGCGGAACATTTCGTGTATCACGAAAAAACGACTTTTCGAGGATCGTAAAAGAAAACATGGAGAAACGGTGACTGAAATAAGATACAGCGTTGAGAGAGATAGAGACTAGTCTACAAGTCTCTCCAGCTGGCATTCGGAGCGTGTCTGATTGTCTGCTTTTCTAGCATCATTCAGCGACCAGTGTCGACCCTTGACGCCCGAGAATCAGACACGTGAAGGACGATGAGAACCCAGAAGACCACAAAGTACCTGCGTACTTCACTCTGAAGAATGGTACACCCAGACGGTTCTCCAATGATTTCCGTGCTTATACAATAATTGATTCAAATCAACAACTTCTCGAATTGTCTGTACATTTGATCCACGTATAAATATTATATTGTCAACAATATCCCTATGTTCTAATTAGGTATTACATGCTATTTGAATATTGATTAACTTCCATAATAACGTTAATGCAGCTTGTTAAAAACATTGACACTATAGTAAAAGCACCGTTTAATTATTAAACTTAACTCTTCTCTCTACTTACTAAGAAAAATTGGATATGAGTTGTTGCTCTAATTGACATACATTTAAAAAACAACAGTTTTAATAATTAGTATTTTTCTTTTATCTTGAAGGAATTATCAATGTATTTTATTCTATTATTTTAATTTAAACAGCGCAAAGACATTTGATACATATTAATTATATTGCTTTAGTTTTATTACGTTACAAAAAAACAAATTATATTGATTGAATGAATTTAAGACCTATATTTTTTTATATTGGTTTTGAAATATTTAATTCTTTTTAATAATTAGAAGCAGCGATGTGTAAATAAAAGATTTGGTGGAATCCATCAGGACTTAATGCTATTTCTCAGAACATCTAATTAAAGTCCGGAAATACAACTCGATGATCGGCTACATTGGTTGGATTTAACGATGCAGAAATGGTAGAGACAGTAGAATGAGATTTGGAAGGAATCGCGCGCTATCGCCGTGGAGATCGGCAAGGCTCCATTGTACAAGTTATAAGTAAATCCTTAATGATCCTCCCCAGACATCTCACCCTCTGCGACTAATTATACCGGCCGAAGAGACACTGGCTGTATCTTATAACCGGCGTATCGTAGAGCAGGGCCAATTAGTAATTAATAATAGCCAGTGTGGATGCTTGTCGCCTTGATTGAATTAAACCTCGAATTAATTGTCCCTAAACGCCTCCTAGCTGTAGTAATACACACTTATTGCATGCTATTTCTTATGCTTGTTATTGCTTTTTTAATTTACCATATGGAATTTAACGGAACTTGTTAATTAATTGCCAAGTATCGTACTCTTATATCGAGCACAAAGTAATTTACACGGTAAATCATATGAATAATGTTTTTATAGTTACTAGCATTAGTGCGTTGTTTACTACCTATTCCGCTGGATTTTTGAAAGAACAAGACAGTATAAACATTTGACTTAATAGTTTGTTACATTTATCGACATAATTTATCGAAATTACCATATTCTTTTTATTACCTTCTCTAAAAAAGATTAAGATTAAGCTTGTTGCTGGATATTTTCTTTCAAAATTGAAGAAATTTTCAGTTAATTGGCTTTCATATCATTTGATTGAGCATATCGCTAATAAGATTCATAAAATTCTTTCCTTGTAAAAAAGATTACCATAAAATTCAGAGCAATCAGCGAGAGACTTTTTTCATCTGTTGGAGCGCAAAAATCAGAGAGGTATAATAGTTGTGATTGTTTGCAGTTGCGCGTTAGGTATTGTGTTTATTTTATTATCGAATGTATAACTATATTTATTTTTTCTTTTTTCAGGTAAGATTTTGGATGACTTCTATAAAAGAGAGAACATGTCGCATTTCATTACCAGAAGTCCAATCATCAGTTACATAGTAAGTAAAATTGCATGTGCATGGCCATTTGACAGAAAGTGGAACTATTAATATTTTATCACAAATCCGACTCGCGACGAAATTGCAGATCTTCAACGTTAAACATATGGAAATATTTCAAACGTTGCGTGTACATCGTATAAGTAAATTATGAGTTATGCTATCGCATCGAAGGCAGAAATTATAGTACATATATACGATGTGCTCTCGTAAATTCATGTAGTAATGCGAATTATTAATGATATGTTGTCCCAGTGGCTTCTCCAGTAAATTAAATATTAATTTCTTATTTTGATGTTAAACGTAATATCTGTCTACGAATAATAAAAACAATTAATATATGTTACGCTTAAACACAATATTTATTAAAGACGTAAGGATATTAAATATTTTAATAAATTGGTTCAACACTTTATATTTTTTACAAGAGGTTGGAATGATATCATGAAGGTAAAATTTGTTGGTAAGTTTTGATTATTAAGTAGCGAACGTAATGTTGACACCTTGTTAATAAAGAATGTGATGACCCACTTTAACTTCTCTGTTTCAAAATGAGGAAAATGTGGTAAGTATAAATGGTACCGTAGTGCCATGTTCTCACGAAAAGTTCAGTGAACCTGATATGAGGTGACGAGCTCGTGCACCAGTTTGAAATATGAAGTGAAGAGTAATCACCTAAGAGGACAGCTCCGTATGTTACATGTTTAGATGAGAGCGCGTGAAAAGGATTAACGTAATAATACTGGCTTGCCATATCCGCTTTGAGAATTCTACATTGTGCATCTTATTGCGAAGATACAAATATTTATGAATATTTATGAAATATTCTTGAAAGAATCCGCGACGAACATTTTACTCGTTCTACTACCAATTAAAACACAGCAATTTAAAGCGAGATTAAAATCCAGCGGTAGTGTACAAATCGTGTATTACCGTACAATAAAAGATTACAATGATGCCATTTCATGCTTTTAATCCAAGTACGTACATTGTCGAGGATGAAAACAATGGTATGTAATCAGGAAACATTCACAGTAACGTGAGCACGTTGGTGGTGGGCGAAATAGGATAAGGCAAATAAATTAGCACTGGTTACCGTTATCTATCTCGACTTCGCTTCTACCGTTCTTTTCTCTTATCCCCTCGCGGCCATTTTGCGCAGAGACTATTTACCGAGACCCTCAAAATTACCGACCAAGTATTATATATACGATCCTGAGAGATCTATCCACAACTTTAAGCTAAAGCCAGCATTTTGGGACAAATAATTGCGGGAAAGCTGGGACGAATAATTGCGAATAATTATCCATAACGGACATCGCGACTCTAATTATAATATTATACTATTTTATATATACATACCATCGTATGCGTATACGTACATCGTATGTACGATCGTTGCTCAATCCTTGCTTTATATATGTATGTCTTATTATATATATATATATA
>NW_017305916.1:1394052-1401805 GCF_001594115.1 Trachymyrmex septentrionalis
CATTATATATTCAATAAAAATATTTTATTGCTATTCACATAATGATTTGCCAATTCTGCTTGACATAAGATCATTGTACACTCGCTCTTGCGTTTTAATCATATTTGTCGTGATTCTCACAAACTGTGAACGTTTTAAAAAGAGAGTTCTTCAATATTGTCTAATTTAAAATGTTGAAAATTATTACCAAAAAGTCACTCCGAAATGTTTATCCATAAGGAATTTATAATTAATAATAAGTTTGAATGCCTCTTCTCGGTTCTTCTCATTCACGATACAGCACTTATACACGATTAACTCCTATTTGATGGTATCGCGAATGCCTAATTATCCTTTTTTGTCTTAAGGTTGAGCGATAATATATAGCGATATAACATATATCCGGCTCGAGTCACCCAGCGCGACAAATGGTTCTACGTTCAACAACACAGCTCGCGGGGTTGCGAGCACGCGTGTCCCCAATATTTCATCTTTTGTCGAGTACGTCAGGCGACTTCGAGAAACATACCATGAGAGTTCACTGTAGGAGGTCGCATATTATGCAGTTCTGGAAACGCATTACGCAGCGACGTCAAGTATATATGTCATGTTTATATACCAAACGCCATGCATAAAGGGAAACACTAGAAATCATCTTTATAGCCAGTTTATCTCTGTACTAATCTGCCTTTATATTTCCATATAACTCCTTAAATTAGAATTAAATAATATATTTTTTTTTGTTACGAGTTATATCGAATGGAGATTATCATTAAATTAATTATAATAGTGATTTAATTAAATATTTATTAATTGTTTAATTGATTGTTCTAAATGATAATTAATAGACAGACTTCTATACGTAAATCGAAAATGAGGGCGCGTCAGCTTATAAACGATTTATAAAGTTTCATCAAGGATCGAATCGCCTGACTGCTTTGCGAACTGACGGTAGGGCGGATGATAGGGCGGCGATAAATAATTGCCGGACATCGACTCGAACCCCGGGGAAACGCGATCGACACTCACAGAGAAATCCTCGCGGGAAGGAGGTACTACCTACCCGAACGCTTCGATCGAAGCAGAAAGCCGCCGCGCGTAAAAAATGGCTGGCGAACTGGCAATCGAACGCAATACGTATGTCACCGTCAATACGCGTGTCGCTATTCTGGATTAATATCGCATTCTGCGTACTATCTGCGAACGATCGCGATATTAATCTACTATTGTCGATTACTGGAAGCGACATACCATTGAGTTTTATCGGAAACCGCGAAGCACCTATCCACCAATAATCGGCTTGCTCTGACTGATGTGAAATCGTTTAGCTTCCATTGTCATTGATTAGCGCATATCTTTCCAAAATCACTTTAATTGAGTTCTAAAATTATATTCAACGAATATTGTCTAGTACCTAAAAATAACTACACAGTAATGTAAATTTCACAATAATGTATGTGAAACACAAGTATAAAAGTACTTACGTTATACAATAAGTAATATTTATAAAAAAAGAATAATTTTGCTGAAGCATCCAAAAAATTAGGTACAGATATTAAGGTATTTGAAAATAATTTAAAAATAATTATGTTAGAAACTCAATGAGTAATACTGCGAAAAGATTTGACATTCTAACAATTTGAGCCTACAAAATTATTTTGATAATCCAATAAAATTATTTTCAGATCTGTACCTAGTTAAATTTTTAGATATGTATTTTAGCAAACATTCTTTCCGTGTATGAAACGACATAAGAAATAATTTTATTTTGTACAATTAATAGTTGCTGAGAGTCTGTAGATCTTGAGGAAAAGATACTTGCATTAAAACGAATACGCAAATACTCTGTTGTCATTGTCAGCATTGAGCAATTAATTGTCGTCGAAAACAAAAATGGAACTGCGAAATATAGAATGACCACGGTCTATTGTCGTATTTCTATTCTTTCACGATATTCCTGTCATATGCTCGCTTTCTCCCTCTCCCGTAATTGAACTCCTCAGGACCGTAAAAATAGTCGTTTCATTTTATAGGCAATTAATTTTATCAGGGATGCGACATGTACACTATATGAGAACGCCTTAGCGCCACATTTCGATATAACGTGGAGCGTTTCAACGTTCACGCTACAGAACGAAGGGTCGATGAACGTAGCGTAATATCTGACTGGTCGGTTACGTTTTAAAAACGAGAACAGAAACTGTAAACCCAGTTGATATATCTTAGGGAACGGCAATATAGTGTTGAAACGTGATTAAATTGTTAACTACGATGCTGTCAGTGCTGTCGCATCTTCTCGGGGTTTGTATTATCTTTATTAAGAACATCATATTGGAACTTAACATATCATGTACGTACGTCCTATTTGCGAAAATTTTACGTTACTCATTTGGGAACTAAGTTTGGTAGCAAAATTAGTTCACGTGTTGTATTGAACTACTATTCTAGTACTAATGAAGCTAAACTTGTAAGAAATAATTAATTATTACAATCTGACATGAATATAAAACGTTCAAACGCGTGAATTAAAAATCACTACGTCGGGGAAATAAGAGATAATAAGTATAATAATTTTAGGTCTAATACTGATCATTGAATTAAAAAAAAATGTAATTTCTTTCTGTGTCAATTATTTTTTAATATAATAAGAAATTAATAAATAATAATGAGGATAATACATAAAATGAGGAACGTAAAATAGAAATGATGATAGTATTTTGATAAACAAAAGGATTTTTTAAAATTAATTGATACGTTGTATTTTTTAGAATACTTTAAATATATCGAGTTATGATATATAAAAAGTATATGTTATAATAATTTAATATAATATAATACATATAACTAAAAATATATAAAATTTCTCAAAAAATCTAACAAATTTGTTCGACAAGGCACATGATTTCTTCCTGTGTACTTTTCCATAATGCAAAAGATACAGAGTAAGCATCCTTGAAAATTGAAGAAGTTGTCGCTTCAAACGGCGGTTGTAATAACAACTAGCACAGGCAAGAAAAATTCTTAGATAGGTTTTACCCAGGCGATTTATTTACAGTAAAAAGCATAAGTAATGGTTTGCGGTCCGTTTGAAATATATATCAACGTGATATAGCCACGTCTTAAGAAGATGTATCAAAGACTATTCCATATGTTATTTGTAAATACAGTCATTTTCGAGTGCAATGTTCTTATACAAAGAGAATACTTTTTACATAAAAATAAAGTACAATATTTATTATATAAAAATAAAAGGGTCAAAGAAATTAAAGTGTACGTTTAAAAACAAATGTTTTAATAAGAATTGAGAGAAAAGGGACGTTTCAACTTAGTTGAACTTTCTGAACCGTCAAAATAATATTAATAAATAATTTAGGTCAACACACACACGTTGTTAGGTGAAAATAAAATATGAAAAACGATTATACCAAAACTAACGAGATTTACATCGCAATTATGCATATCTGCAATCTTAAAATATAATATTTGATGAATAAATAATCTAGCTTAAGTTCAAATACAACACGCACACATAAACGTATTGATAAAAAAAGATACATAATTAATTCTTCGTTGCACGAGAACAGGTTGAATATGCAATATTCAAAAACCGAATTTAAAATTCGAGATTTTATAAAATTAATATAAAATTATATTAATATAAAATTAATATAAGAGCAAAAATCAAAGATTAGAAAATAAGAGCTATCGACTTTCATCTTGATCAGAGTTTTAGACGTGAGTTAAGATGTAGGTTTTCTTTTAAAAATAACAATAAAAATTAACAATAGTCAATAAATAATTTGCTAGTTTTTTGGCTTTATGCTTTTTACATTGCTTTGCAAGTATAAATCGTTTTCTATTTGTAATACTTATTATTTAGATAAATTGTTTTTTTTTTATGTAATTAAATAAACGAATTAATAAACTGTAAAGATATTAAATCTTGTAAAATTCGTTCATTCGTGTAAAATTTTAAAAAGATGAATACGTTTAATTGTACAACGATTTTATACTGATTTTAAACTGATTTATCGGTATAAATTCGTATAAATTAGCATAAATTTTAATATATTTACATACGCTTTTCAATGTATTGTAAATAATTTATGTAAGGAATAGTGGTTCTATTTTTTTATGATGATTTTATTTTATGCAATTTACTGACGAGAGTACCTCTGATTATTGCTGACTTTGATAGCAAAAAGAACAAAATTCTTTTACGAAATGTGAAGATTTTACAAGTAGTTACACATTTTCAAGTTATAGAAGAAAAAAATATGATTTGTATTTGATTGAATATTTCAAATAAGCAATTAACATGTACATATAGCGCGCAAATAATACATAAGATTTACTCCTGTTATTTTATTGGTGCTTTTATAATTAGCAAACTGATTAAAATATTTTCACATTTATCTGCGATTTTGTTATTTATACAAATTTGCTTTAACTTACAATTTGTTTTAATTAATTCTGAATTAACAGTTAATCTAGAAAATTGTGGATTTTTTTCTGAAAGCTTTCTCATCGATTATCTTTTCTCTTACGTTATTATAAAATATCAATAAATTAGATTTGTTTCATAAAAGAAAGTTGTTTTTCGCAAAGTTATCTTAGAATTTAATATTAAATCTTAATCTATAATACCTAATGGCTTTGAAAAAAAATTGTAAACAGATTATTATTTAAATAAGTTTTCTCCTTTTACTAAACTCTAGTAAATGTAGTATGCTACGATTCAGCATTTCAAGAAGCTTTAAATTTACTTTGCAACGGAAATCTTTTATGTGACAATTTATGAGGACTTCAAGATATTTCCAGATATTGCGAAATAAGTTTCTTACTATATAAAGGAGAATTAATCAAAGCTCTGATTTCGGAAGAGTAAAGGGCATCAATAATATAGAATAAAAACAACAAGAATAAAATTATTTTTTACAAATTTATTTTAGAATACGATTAGATATGTACATAATATGAATTGAAAATTATCTTTCTATATTTATAGAAAATTAGAGAAAAGTAATTTTATTATAAACTTTATATTTAATATTTATTTTGCGTTTATTATTAATATATAATAAAATTTTTATTTCTCTCTCTTTCTCTCTCTTTCACTTTTTTTTATCATTAATATAGTTATTATTATAAAATACTCTTAGCTTTATAATTTAATTCTGCTTTTTTTTATTATTTGAATCATCTACTTGTATCATGACAAACGTTTATTTGTGAAATTAGTACGATTTATATGTGGTTTTTGCTGGCCCATAAATTATTCAGTGAAGCTGAGCGAGTAATTAAAAAGTTGACCACTCGTTAAAAGCTGATAATTTATTAATCGTGATCTGGTTGGCACTCGTTTATGGAGATGTTTTCTTAACAGCGATTTGTATGAAAGCGGGTGTGACTTACGGCGATAATTAAAACTATGTTTTATGACCTGTCAGCATTTGAATTCCTTCCTCATCGCAGCGAGAAATAACTTATTGAATTTATGTCAAGTCGACATGGATAAGATATAATATCGATGGTTTCAATGTCAACGTTTGGTCATTTCGCGCTGGGGATAACTTACTACTTTGAATACATAATTTTTTAATACTTCTTTTTTTAAATCAATAAGGCATAATCAATAGAGAAATATCCAAAAATATTTATTACTGTTTGATTTAATATATTTGAGTATAACATATGTATACATACATATATATGTACATATTAATTTTAACATCATTAGATTACAATGGATAAATTGTAATCTAAACTATCAGATGACACGATAAAGTTATTTTATGTTGTCATCTATGCCTTTCAGAATGTCCTACTTTACTATTAGTCATTTATAGGAAAAATCTTATGGGATCCTTTACGATGGGTCGAGGAAGTCATAAATGTCGTCGTAGTTCATATGTGCATGTCGTCAAATCATATCGGAACTTCGATAAAAACGATCTACGCGAAATCGGGTGTACTGACTCGTACCATGAAGCCCATCGAGCTGTTCGAACCATACAGCCATGCAAATTGCATTAATACGTCGCGTAAACGCCCGGCAAATTGCTTCACCATCGATTTCAGTCCGTTGCACCACTATTAGATGCGAATATGCTCTTGTATGGACACGTTGTATGTGTCCCTCCACTTTAGCTGCGATTATCATCCGAAAACATGTCTTTTTGTACATGTCTTTACGTATATCGAGTACTCGAAATTGAAAAAATTTATTTATACGTTACATTTGCAAATGAATTTGTTATTATACTACTGCACTTTACAGTGTATAATATTGCATATCTTTCTAACAAAATATGTACAAATTTGTACGTGTAACTAAAACCTATTTATATGAAATTGAAATTCTTAAATAAATTGTCCTTATTTTATGATTTAAAATTTAAACTGTTATAATTTTATAAGACAGAATATCCCCTAAAATTTTTTTGTGAATCGCGATCCACTTTTCAAAATAGCAAACTCCGCGATTTACCTATCTTTAGTGGATATGAAAAAACGAAAGGATAGTGGGAATTAATTATTTATTTATACTTAATCTTTTTTTTATTAATATATTTTTTAAATATATGAGATGTGTGTGAAAATTGTTTTTATATCTATTAATAACAGTCCTTGTTTTCGAAATTTATTAATGACAGTTTTATGTACTTTTTGTTTTATGTATAATATGTGGATATATAAATATACGAGTCGTTTTCAGGCTTAAGGAGTTTGATAATTATAAAAATTAAATATCAATATTTGAATTATTCAAATTTAAAATAATAAATTAGTATAAAGGCTATGTGAATGGTTAACAGTGCGCAAATTAAATTAAAATTATTTTACAAAAACACTTTGATCACACATAAATAAATTTCAAAACGTAGGTTTTGGCTCAAAAATTGAGCCATCATCAGCGTGAATCTCTCATGATAATATTAAGAAACTAAATTATTATAATTTTGTGTATCGAATCAAACCGAATACTATTCAAAACATATTCAAAATATTATACATGTACTTAAAAATGTACTTAAAAATGTATTTAAAAAAAAAACAATATTACATTTTAAAAAAATATTTTTTTCTATTAATCCTAATAGATATCCTTATAGAATCCTATAATCTTATAGGATTATAAAAATCATATGATTTTTTATAACCTAAATTACCGTTGTGATATTAATACCGAGTAAGCAGAGTTTAGAGGTAATTAAAAATTTCTGAATTTAAATATAAAAAATTGAGAGTTGTTAATTAAAAATGTCTACACAAATGTCTTTTTTTAGACAATGTCATATTGATTCACTGATCTTAAATGGTAGATTATTACATAAAAGTACCAATAAAAAACGTTACGTTTATCGAATATAGTATTAAGCATATAAGATATCGCCTATTACAATGATATAAGATACCCGGGTGCGTAGGTTAATAATCTCTCATTTCATTCTTCACGCCTTTTTCTTCATCCATCTATCCTTTCTTCCTCTTTCGCTTCCTCTCTCTCGAGAATAACGCAAGGGGGAGACAAAAGGGTAAATGCAAGCGGTCGAGTCGGATCGAAGAGTAGCAACAAGTGGTCGCTCAACGTTCAACGGTTTCTCTTCCTCTCTTTCTCTCCCTCTCCTCTCTCTCCCTCTCCCTCTCTGTCTCTTCCTCTCCTCTCTCTCCCTCTCCCTCTCTGTCTCCCTCTCTCTCTCTCTCTCTCTCTCTCCCCCCCTTCTCTTCTTCTCTTTTTCCCTTTCGTCGTGGCACAGGGAATAGCGTGATA
>NW_017305916.1:1401905-1405170 GCF_001594115.1 Trachymyrmex septentrionalis
TCTCTTTTTCCCTTTCGTCGTGGCACAGGGAATAGCGTGATAGAATTGTATGGAAGTGAGCAAACGCGGGGACCTTTGAACCAACTCTCCGCGAGAGCTTGAACTGAAAATCCGTTGCAAAATCCACGTAGCGGGATGTGAACAGCAAAAGAATGCCCGGTAAAAAGTCCCTTCATAGAAATCCTTGCGAACTATTTTATTTTTCATATATACTGTTTATTTTGAACCGTAAGAGTATTTGTGTCTGTAGAAAGATTTTTCTCGCGCATGCTTGTAATGTTTCGAAAAAGCAGGCATAACGAAAGATTTAATATAAATAACTTAGACACTTTGCGATTGAAAAATTTGCGTACATAAATATATTTTTCTAATTAAATATTTGTAATGTAATATTATATTATTGAGATAAAAATGATGTTCAAACGTAAAAAGGTTTGCAGAAAACACCGTGTAAGATCAATACATATACATAATAGAAAGAATAAATCATGATGAAACCAGTTTCAAAGAATTTTAAATAGTTCAATAAATTATTTCACGTGACGATATATGTATACACATCTTATTTCTTTCAATGTGCAAATAAAATCGTATACTGCAATTTTAATGATGATTTGTGAAATAATTTTGTTAATTTTTCGTTCAAAAAGATTGAAAGATTAAAAGAGAAACGGTATTTTATATCTTTTTTGAATCAAAATCTTGGGAATAATTTATCCTTACATGAATAGAAATTTATTTTTTATTTTAAGAAGAGAAGAAGCTATTAAGAAATTAAAAATCAAACAGCATATGATGGATAAATTAATAAATAATAAAATCTTGAGATAATTTTCAAAGCTTCTAATAAAAATATAAATCGTAATTTATAATTTTTATTTTTATTAATATCAAAAAACTTATGTACTAAAACTATTGCGTACGTTTTTCTTGTGAGAAAAATATTTCTTACTTTTTTCGAAACATTGCTTTGCGAAAATTATGTATATAAATAATTTATATACAAATGTGAATAAACAAAGTAACGCGGATAATTATTAAGTTAATACGGTAATAATAAAGTCGGAAAGTGCGTAGAAATGTAGAGATAACAGCAACTTGTGACTTCAGCACTTTCCTAATGATACCCGCGGATGTACCGAATGGCATGTGTCGTAGGGTTCCAATTAAAGTACTCTCGCTCACGCTAGAAATCACGAGTTGGTGAGCGTAAAACTAGTCGCTAGTTGTCTACAGACGGTACCTGGTACTTCAAGATCGTTAATTACTTAATTATGCGGTTAAGATGTTTCCTAAGATGCAATGTGCAACGGATGTGCTGCAGTCACGATATGATCGAACCAAATGCGTACAAAACTAATCAAATGAATGTACGGCTGTAAAAGTAAGTATATACTCTATAAACTCTTTAATATTGAATGTGGTACTGCTCTGTATAATTACGTAACATTAATCATGTAGCGGTTTATCTCTCAAATTATATTGGCATAGTTTGTAATAGAGCTAATGTAGAGAGAGTCAATTATGTTTTTCCCATTGAGTCTCAGCTTTATTTTACGAACGATCGTCGCAATCGCTTTGAAACGATACAAGAAACGATACAATTGTGTGGGATAGAGAGAAAGAGAGTAGGAGGAGTTTGGCAAATGAGAAGGAGAAAGGCGGACGCAATGTGCGGGAAAGAAGAATGGTTTAATGGAGCCGTTTCGGGATGCGAAAGCTTTACTGGATACGTTACGTTTACGAGAAACGTGGAGCTCCCATATCGTGCATAAGCTGCACCGAGTTGGCGTTATATCGTGGCTCATGGCAGCAGGTGCCTTTGTATATTCAATTTATCGTAATAACCAGAGCCACGAGCAATATGCCGAAATATATCGGCTTTACGAAAACAGCGGTGCACACATGAGAACCTATAAAAATACATTTGTTGTTAATTACTGATCTTTTCGGATCGATTTCTATTATATACCGTGAAACTTATTAGGTAAGTGTACAATTGATTAAGATATGTAGACATTGCGTCGATAAATGAAAGATATCTACCACTGTGACGTTTGGATATGGTTATACCTGCATATTGTACTTTGAATTTTTTACTTTATTTAATTAATTTATTATTTTGAGAATAATGCGGAATAATATATGAATTATCTCGTCGAAACATTTGATGATCGTTATGCCGATTATATATTGATACTTAAATGGGAGAGAAAATAGAATATTTACACATTTGATTTATCATACATTGAATACTTCATTGAAAGCTAGATTAGTTGGCGTGCGACCTTGATATGTGTATAATAGGCCGCCGCCTACCATGTTATCATTCACGTGGCAAGGCTTGAACGTGCAAAGATAACGAGTCGAGTCACTCACGTATATGTTCATATTACCATTCGAAATGCGATAATTCTCTTAACAAATATCGGTTTATTAATTAATCCGCGCGAATGAATTGTACATGTATTAATACAATGGTGATTTATCGAAACGGATGCTTAGTGCAATTTATTTATTTTAATCGAAACGGTAGAGAGTAAGAATTACGAATTACTGTCACATTGATATTTATGGGTAATAATTATTGGAATTATTTTGAATATATCCTACAATGCGTTTTGAATTTTTTATTAAGTTAAATATTATTGTTTATTGTTTTCCGAGATTGAAAGCGCGAATTGCGGGTATCACGTAATTTAAGATATAAAAAGCTACAATGTATTGAATGTTTGACAATAATTTATTTGGCGCGTAAAGAATATATTTGGCGTCTAACTTATAAAACGTAAATATTTCGAGACAATAACAAATGGACCAGTCTTAATTTAATAGCAGCACGTTATAATGTAATGTATGCAAGACTGTCGCATACCATATTATCATTCATGCAACTGGAGCGAGTAGTTAACGGCACGAGTCGCTCTGTTTGTCACCGCATTAACCATCGAAACGCGAGAGGTGCTCAGAAGACTTCAAACGGTAATTCCGTTAACGAATAGCTTGTGCGAGTAATTAGCTTTCATGATTTACGATCGCATCAAATATAAGTTACCAAACGCGATTATTTCTAACGATTGGCTACTCTATCAGTCTACATATTATATTTAATTGCCGTAATAAACAATTAAAAAGATAATGGTTAATTATTGAAGTGAGTATTTTGTGAGTTTTATTTTATGTGTTAATTTATAGAAGATTCACATTATCTGTGGATCGTAAATGTTCGTATATTCTTTCATATTATATAATTCCTTCAATTTCA
>NW_017305916.1:1405270-1428199 GCF_001594115.1 Trachymyrmex septentrionalis
GAAGATTCACATTATCTGTGGATCGCGTAAATGTTCGTATATTCTTTCATATTATATAATTCCTTCAATTTCATATGTAGCAGTAAAGAGCGTATCGCATTAGATTAGAAGTTGTTGTGCAAAGTGCTACGTGATTACCTTATTCCAGCAATTCATGTGCGCATTAACCGTGCTTTTGTAACAAGTGTTGTTTGTAATAAGTTTTGTTGCATCGAACGAACCTGAAAGGAAAAGGCGCTTAGGAAGTATGTAATGAGTGACAACGAAGTAACTTATTATTTATAGAAGTAAATTATTATTTTTTATTTAATTATATGGAATCGAATTATATTGATTGTTCGCGATTTTCTAAGCATATAGGTCTAAATAATATCCAATAAAGATCAATTTAATTATGTACAAAAGATTAGCTGTCATCCTCCTATAATATCAATCGCATTACCTTATCGCGATAATGCGTTTGACTATATAATTTATTCCGAGATAAATATATTATTATAAAGTTTTTATTCCGGTTTTCCTCACACATTATTATGTCCATACAATTGATAATATTCTGCCAGTTGCTGATAATAGTTAAGATCAAGATTTGTATCGGCCTCAGGCAAGTCTTGCGAGTGAGTTGAGGTAACTTGAAGTCCAATAACTGCGATCATAACCGATAATGGGGTCTACATGTATCTGAATCGAAGAAATACTCCCTACAATGGCAGAACCACAATGTGTTCGTGCATGCAACGTAAAACAAGCGCGTATATCTTGCAGATCGCGTGCAAGTGCTATTATTTTATTATTGAGCTACCTTATCCCTTGATCTTCTTGCGTACCGCAGAAACCGGATACGACCGTTGCACGTTGCGCCGTCCATTAAACTGGCGCTCGCGTCTCCCCGCATGCATGAAAATTACATACCGGCTCCCTGACACTCTCCATTTTCCACTCTTATGCGATAACAATCGGAATTTAATAAATTTAGCTAATTAGCCGCGAAGAATTTCAGATTGCGTCTATAATTTTTTCGAGCTGCAAAAAATATGTTTGAGTATATTTTGAGAATCTTCATAAGCATTAACTTCTTATTCGCTTCGATAGTATCGTAGGCAGCACTAAATTACTTTAAATTGATTGCATCTTAGATTGTCAACTAATTAATTGATTCTTTATGATCAACAATCACAAATAATGTCTTCTGTCTTTCATATTTTCTCGTGTCTACTCATAACATTTTATATTTCGTATTATGCAATTATTGATTATTTTTACATGTCCTTTTATTTGGCAAATATTCGCGTTAATATTTCAAGAATTACATATTTTGATATTTCATAAACGGGCGTGCGAAATTGATTGACATATAATTTCTGATTACATTTTATTAATTTATATTCTAAATGATATAACGTGCGAATACGATTATTCAAATTATGTATTTTAATTATAAACGCGAATTAACACATATTATAAAAACAGTAAAGCGATGTAATATCAATTTCTAAATTATTTATCTTATTTTTGGATTAATTAGCTCTGATTATTCTTTTTTTATATATTATATATTTAATTGTATTAAGTTATTTATCGACATTATTCGCATTGTTAATAATACAACTATAGAAATTTTTTCCCGATTCACTAACGTCATTAAAAAAAATGTCCATTCTTCTTTGACTTACGAGCAGAAGTATGTGAAAAGAAGAAAACACACAAGAATGTTTGCACAACGCGGCCTTTTGTCTTTTACCGTTTCCGAAACGTTTGTTCGCGGGACGTTAGAGTGTTTACTCTTGCGCGACGAGTGTCTTCTTCGTGAGAGAGTCGGGAATCGTTTGAAAACAATCTCGACTAATATTTTGCGAACGTCGAAAGGCCCGGTATTACGAAAATTCACTCCCGCGATGCATCGGATTCCTCTCTTTGTCCCTTTAAATAGTCACTCGTGTTGTTCCAGTAAACAACGGCTCGTGCGCACGGAAACCGCAAACTTCTGCGCGGAGAATAAGCTGCTTCCGTTTGTACAGGTGTCGCGGGGCGAAAATGGTGCGGTTGTCGCTCCCGAAATTGCCACGTGTCTCCGCGCAACGCGGCTTTCCTTCCTGCGGTTACCAGTACTGTCGGAAAATCATTTATTGGTATAGCCGGGCGCAAACTAACAGACGTAAACTTCCTTTTGGTCGACGAACAATTTGTGGCCTTTTCCTAAATACCGTTTCTAAGACACCAAGCTTTTAAAATAAAACATGCCACATTTTAGACGTATAGGTATATGAATATTTTTTCGTGTTATTATAATAATTAAATAATAATTATTAAATAATAATGAAAAAATTCTACTTTTGTCTATAAATGAAATTACGCAAACTTTAAACTTTAAACTGAGGAACTTTATAGGTCCGACGAAAAGAAAGGCGCTAGACTTCTTTTATATTGCTTTTCGGTTATATCTCTTTTGTGAGAAGAAAACTTGACGATCAGCAAAATAAAGGAGACACATTACACGGATCTGAAAATGAAACGACAAAGATGAAATGATCTCGTTTACCCTTGACGCTTTCTTCACGTCACTAGATAATTAAATCGAGATTGCGCTTGTCTCGTAGCGATCGCGATTAGGAGCTTTCATGGTACGCAAGCTCTGATCTAGGCGGATGAAGCCAGATGAAGAGATAAACACTTCTGATGGTACGAAAGTAACACGTCGCTCTACGGTTTCATCAACCTGCACGGTTGCCTAGGTGAAGTCGGACGCGATATAATGGACCGCGGTAATATCGAGTATACAACGAGAAGCACAGCCATTGTGTTCGTATACCTTGGTGACGTTGCATGTAACGTGCATTAACTACCTACGAAATTTACACATTGTTAAAGGTAAACTCGACATTGCAAATCGTGCACCAATGCTTTAAACGCAAACTATACTGGCATCATCGAGGTGCCACTATGCTACAAACTTTATGCTTTGTATATTTTAATTAGGTTAACTAACTAATCTTTACTGACAAATCTGTTTAAACTTAATTGTTTTAGTTTAATTTAATTACTTTATAGTTTATTTTTTTTAATTAATTAATTTATTCAA
Organism: Trachymyrmex septentrionalis; assembly: GCF_001594115.1. Taxonomy (NCBI): domain Eukaryota; kingdom Metazoa; phylum Arthropoda; class Insecta; order Hymenoptera; family Formicidae; genus Trachymyrmex; species Trachymyrmex septentrionalis. The sequence continues at coordinate 1,408,350 of NW_017305916.1, forward strand.
TTTTTTAAATTATGACGTTTTTAAAAATACTACAAATTATATGTTATTAACTTCATGAAATTTATAAATTAATTAAATAATTAGATAAGTATATATTATACAGAAAATGTTTATATTTTATTCATAATAATTTAGAACGTCGTAAGAGAAAGTTTACCGTTTTTTTACATTTTTCTATGTGAATATAGACTATTAACAATTCAATCGAATACAATGAAGATAGATTGCACAAAGAAACAGAAAGACAATTTTACAGATATCTGAGTTTTTACCAAGGAAATAGTTGAATAAATCCATTGTATCGTCGAAGGAAAAGGATTTTCAAGGATTTGTAGCGCAAAATCAACACCCAACTTGATAACTTTAGATGAATATCTTTGAATTGCAATTCGTTTACGTTGCACCCAACTTAATAACTTTAGATGAATATCTTTGAATTGCAATTCGTTTACGTTACGATTTTCTATTGAACGAATCGCAACGGTAAATAGTAATGAAATATTTAGGTTATTAAAAATACGTATAGATATACATATGGAAAAACGTTTTACAATAATCAAAGAGAAAGTAATAATTTTCGCACACATTTCCTACACGTTAATTTATGTATAATTTTCATAAATTGAATTTTAGAATTTAAATCAAATATTATATAAATGAAATTTTACCTGTACATGACAATTTGACAAAAAGAAAGTGAAGCATACATTTCGAAAGTGCAATAAAGTGTCGGTACAATTAATGACAATTACGTTTTATTAATTCTGGCAAGGAAATATTAACTCATAATGATTTTGCGTTACCTTTTTAGTCTGTCATGATGGATTTCTGATTAAAGACTTCATTTGTTGCGATTACACGAGCTAAATGAAACACAAACTCAATCATTCATTATCAAAATGTACCGTTTTAAATCACCATAACATAAATACAAATTTGCAATGAAAAATTATTTGCAATGAAAAGTTATTTCTATTATTATATCACATCGTCCTGCTATTACATCTTATCTCAAGTTTTATTATTTATAAATTGTCTCTTGTAAAAAAAAATTAAATTAAACGAGATCGATGGAGGTATTATCTCCTTTGTTGAGTTGCGTTTTTCGATTAAATACTTTGTTGACTGCAGAGCGTCTCGATCTAGCAAAACAAACTTATAATTGAGATTGGATATCGTATATTTCGGTGGAAAATAGAAACTATTTTGTTGTGTGTGTGTGTTATATATACGGCATACTGATTTCGCGTAAACACGCATATGAGCGAGTGCTTATTAGTGTTTACCAAAATGCCATTTCCTATCGGCCTAAGGCGTTTCATTACAGATGTGCGTGTTCGATCTGTGTTAATCATAAACGCACATATAATATAAAATCTCATATATACGTGTAATATATTTATGAAATATATTTATGAACATTTAGATATAAATATTTGTTTAAAAAACTTTCTTTAATCAAGTGCATTATTCTTTAATATGTAGTTGAATTTATAATTTTTATTTCCGACAAGACGTGCAGAAATCTCATGAGTAACATTAGTTTTGCGAACATATCTATAGTTTCGAACGTAACAATGTTCTTCCGTCGAAAGAACCAGCAATTTGTTGATATAATCGAAATAATTATTTCTTTGTTACCGCTTTCGAAGAACAAAAGCGCCGACTGCATGGTACGGTCTGATCTAAAGTTAATTTCGTAGGAACCCCTTAACTATGCAGTTCCACGGCAGTGGGACAATTTAGGGGCGGAAATCGTCGATTACCACGGAAGGATTAGTGGGTACGTCCCCAGGCCAAATTTCCCCTACGCGTTTCGCTATATCTTACCACAGAATCCGCGCAATACGGCCGTAGGTGGATTTCGGAAATTTATTGTCGCCGGCAAAGCGGATTTATCTATAACTCTGATTACATTTGCGGTTTATGGCGATCTCATAGCTTCATGTATATCACAATTGCATTACCAACATTGTCTACAAATCTAGTCGCACAGAGACGTTTTATTATTAAAAATTCTAACTCTGCTCTAATAATATGATATTGCTAATTAAATCATTGAGTTTTCTATGTTGCCATTTAAGTATCTAATTTTTCTTATGACTTTTATTAAACTATAATACAATTTTGTAAGAAGTTCATTTTTTTATAGTTTGAAAATTTTGTTGCGATATGTATGATGTAATATTTAATATGTGTTTATTTGTGGTTTTTGAGGTATTCATTTATTTATTTCTACATCGCTTCGTGCCGATTGTAATAAAAGCGCAGCTTTGCGAATACTTTAAACTGCATTGTGCTTTCATAATCGATAATATACTATATACCACTGTAGCTTATACAAACGCGACTGAAGCTATTTTCAGACGAACGCCGTTTGATCGCTTTTATTCATAGAAAATCTATTTGGGACGAGCAGCTTTCGAATATTTCAGACGAGCCATTATATTGAGAAGAGTTGCGTGTCACTGATCGGAATGATGAATGCGCGTTAAATTTGTCGCAGCAATCAATAGAATCACACATCATTTAACAAAAAGTCGGTCATATTAGCGGGAGAGCTGTTCTCTAAGTAGGTATAATCATGCATACAGATGGTGAAACGATTACGCAATTTTTTGTTTCTGACGTGAAATTGTCGTGTCAGTTGGTATTTCATTCCATCCGATGACTAACTTTTGTTCTCGCCACTTGTCCAATTTTATTTAAAAAATATGTCGTGTCTTTTTGTTCATTAAGAGGATTATATGAAAAGAATGTGAATACAATTTCGATTGTTCAGCAAGTGTGCATCCATTTAAAATATCGCAAAAATATTTTTACACACCTGATCCGCTTTTCTGTTCCACATATATCTCTATATTGACAGTACTGCAATGGCATAACGATGGGCTATGGAACGTGTCATTTACTTTCGTTGACATCCAAGCTGTCATCCAACATTCTCGCTACTCGGATTAATTGTTCGTTATTCGATTCATCGTGAATTTTCAATAAATATATATAGCTTTGTATCCTGCGTGTTAAGCTCAAAATAATTAGTGCAATACAACGAACTTCACGTGAAAAAAAAGAAACGGAAATCTAAACTAATCTCCACGCCTATTACGATATTCAGAATTATAATACTCGAGCGAATGTGAGCGTATTTACGTTACAAGCGGCGCTGATTATAGTGGCCATTGAAATTATAACTATTTCGCATATATTACTGTAAATTACTATGCATTAGATTTTAGTCACTAGAGTGTGAATGTAAATGAGGATTGACAATTTAAATTATTTAAAACATTTAATTAACATTTTACAAACGCATCTAATGCTAACGAATGAAATAATGACGGATTGCAGACAATACATATATATGAATAGTATTTGTCAGGCAAGGGTGTTAGATTATACGTGAGTGACAAGAAGTATCTCGATGTGTATGGATCCGAGCGTAAGGCAGCTTATTTAACAAAACAATCATTCAACAAACAAAGAAGATCTTTCGATTGCTCGGTATAATCACCCTCGCTCGATACTTATCTCGCTCGTTAGGTCTACATTCTTGTTATCATACGTTATTCAGCATATTCGAAATATTCCGTATTAACATAGTTACGCTGACATACGTATCCTGAATTACTTCGTGCTTTTGACGTTAATCTTTGATAAATAGCTCGTTATTTTAGACAGGCATCATCATTGAATGATTGATGTGTTTATCTCAAATTCTATTTCGAAAATGAAAAATGACAGGCTGATAATTTAATGTGTATATATGAGTACTTAAATAAAAAATATTTTATTTTAAAAATATTCACCGGACAAAAAATTGCGCCGCGCGTGTGAACTGTGCATTTGCACAAATGATTTATTATCAATAGAAAAGTCGGATTTGTTTGAAACACACATAAAAAAAGCGATATTTCTTCTGTGATGACATAACGTCCGTTATGGATAAAATCAAAAACGTTTTCTGTTCGCTTGACGAACGCGTACGGTGAACATGTAAATCGTGTAACAAAGCGCGCTCGTATTTTCGTTGCGATATCGATGGAAAATGCGTATGCGAATAGATATCTTTTGGTTTGATCGTTGCATGTTTCTTTTTTATTTCACCCTTAGTTTGACATAGCGTACGGGTCTTCTTCCGGAATCATTTTCCCTTTGCTCTACCTCTTGACAGCACATTGGGAAAACGAGACTTCACCATGATTTATTAACGGCCGTAGAATGACAAGATGCTCCTTCGACCTCCATAGAGGATTCATCTTTTCTCGACGCTGCTTGGAAAACCGATAACGAAGCATCATTTACCGTCTCATGGGGAAAGAATAATTACTAAATTTTCCAGCCGCTTAGAACGTGAGAACAGTAAACACATTGTAAATTACGGCTGTTATTATTATATTTCCCGCTTCAAACGGCAATATGTCGAACTTACTTTTGTTAAAAGCTATTTAGTAAATGTGGATCTAATATCTTTATAAATATCTTATTTTTAAAAGCATTGGAACCAGTTATCAGACAATCTTTAATAAAATATTCTATTTAAACACGAATTATAGAAAAAAAATGAGGAGAGAGAGAGAGAGAGAGAGAGAGAGAGAGAGAGAGAGAGAGAGAGAGTCATAATAGCAGAATGTAAAATTTTCCTTTGGTAATGCTAATTCCTTTCGTAATGCAACACAATTTACATTACTTTTTTCTCTTTACTTCTGTGTGTGCAATTGTTACTTTATTACTTAAAATAAGTAACATTTTACAATATTCTGAATACAATAAAATAATAAAAAAATCTTTGGAAAAATCGAAAGTCTTTTCGAAAAAATCTTTCCCAATATACCGCTTTACATAAATAATATGCATTTAAGAATGTTATGAAACTGATTTTTCTCGTGTTTCAATCAGTCTTTGGTAGAGTAAACTCCATCTTAGATACAGCTTCGGAAAAGTCGATAGTTTAGAATCAGGCGCTTCGACTCTCGATGCTTTGCTGAGCTGGTCCGATCTGGGACTCTGGTAGTTCCAGTAGCTATGACTCAGCACTGGGTGTCGTCCTTTTAGCTGTCGTATTTCTGTTCCGAGTTTACACTGCGCGTCCGCCGATATCATGGGTTACTTGGACGTTTTAGAGTCCAATGCGATCGAATTTCCTCCGAAAAATCTACTTTCACGGATTATGGCGGTATTCATCTCATGAAATGACACTGTCGCTATCTCCGTTTTAAGTTCATTGTTGATAAAGGACTGGAAATTGATCTCCGGTTTAGAACACAGTGCACGTTTAGATACATGTATCTACTATGAAGTCTACTTTTAAAAAATTGTTAGAAAAATATTGGTAAAAATACATCAAAATTTATCTTCTTGTTCAAGGACTGTATTCATGAATCTCCAAACAATCGTTCTCTGGAAAAATACTGCGTGATTTGCATATTTTTACAATTTTTTTACTATTTATCAAAAGGTAGGAATTCTATGTTAAACGTTGAATCCAATGATGAAAATTGGGGAAATAAATTTTATGGAAACATTTCATCGAAAATTGCTAGCTTTGTGAAAAACAATTACGAAAATTGTGGAATGAACGATTAAAAAGAAATAAGATATTGATTTAATATTTTATATAAAATTATATTGGGAGAATTTCTATAAAATTTTCTTAGGAGAAAAGCTCGCATTTTCACACACACACACGCACAATACTTATATAAAGAGTGTAAGTTTGATCTCTGCTATATCGAATTTTATCAACATTTACGACATATACTTGTATGACAAACATCCCATCGAAGGTGGTCCTCCCGTACTTGGGACCGCTATCTAACGTATCTCACAGAACTTAGAGGGTCCATTGTATTCTCCGCTGCCTTTGTGAGTGAACGATCTTACAAAGAGCTCTCTTCCTTACATTGTTGCTCGATGCCTGTGGAAAATGAAAGTTTAATGCAGGCTAACACGTCGTCTCGCGTATAATAATGCTGATACTCTTTGATAGACAAATCTTTGGCAAATATTATTTTAAATTTGTGCGTATTCTAAAATTTTCATAAGTTATATGAATTTTATTATTATTGTATTTTATTGCAGTGTCATTGCAATACAAATTTTGGTGAATGAGATCATAATTGCGATACATATGAACTAGGAATACCGTGAGAATACATATTCCGGCCAACTGTTACCAATTTCACGACACGCGGCGGAAACGCGTTACGACCGGATATAGCATTCTCCTTTGTGAACTTCGTAATTTTCTTCAATTGTCTCGAACTTTCATAAGATCCTGTACCGCCTTTATTGCACCTATTATCGCGTTCGTTCGCTCGATTATCTATGACCTGAGATCTTTTAACAGCTTCGCGACAACTGAGCTAATTGTTTTAAAACTATGACATCAGTTTTTGCCTAAGTGTTAATTTATTTCTCAATTCTAATTTACTTAATTGGAATACGATTCGAGCCCATCGTAGACAATATGTGCCAACTTAAATTGTCACATTTCGCAAATACGGAGGAAAACGTGCGCTCAGTTTTTCAACCAACGGAAAATTTTCATGATGCGCTTGACCTGTACGTTTAGATAAACCACTTTACTCGTCAGGTTCGCGAACGTGATACGAATATCTGACTTTCACACATGACACAACTCATGTAGCAATCAAAAAGTTTCGTACTAAAAACAGACCGTTCGAATTCCATGATATTTGTCAGTCATTAGTTTATTAAACATATCGTTTGAATTTTTGTTTTCTTTATGATTTATTTAATACGATTTTGTTAATTTATTCACTGAAATTTTTATTTGCTCCACTTAATAATATCTAATTGCTTTAAAATAGTATTTGTATATCCTATATAAATAATGGCAAAATTTATACTTTTGGAATGCTTTAGAAATCTATTGTGTTGCATAGTATGTAGTGTGTGCGGTCCAGTAAATCAATATGTACGCAGGCAGTGCAGAGGTAAAAGCCGCAACAAATATTTGATAAAATATTTTGTCTATATAATAATACGATTAATTAATTAACATTAATAGAGGTATGACGGTTAGGGTAACAATTGTGTGATTGTTATTCTAAATATTATTTATTTATTTACACGATTGTTTCTTGCAATATTCAGGAACGGCATTTTGCATAGAAGCGCGATTAGCTACTGATTTATCGAATCCACGTATTACCTAATAGATCCTATAAGCGCTCAAAGTACGATCCTGCTCACGTCATGAATCCTCCATATGAAGAGATGAATTTCCAAATTGCATTTGATGGACGATTCGCGTGAATTTGAATCTCCGATTCACGTAAATTTGAATCTCCGATTCACATTGAATTAGGAATGTTATACGCATGACACATATTTGATGTGTAATTCTTTTAATCAATTAATATTTGTTATCCATATAAAAATTGCTTAAACACAATACACAATAAATTCACAATTATATTTACAATAACATAAAATCCAAATTATTTTACTAGTAATATATTACAATTATATATTAAAAAATTATTATAATACTTATATTATTTAACGTACTTTATATTTATTAAAATACAAGAAAACTAGCTTACTAATTATAACTTTATATTCTTAAAGATTTATATAATATATCTGTATACTTAACATGTATAAAAGTAATTTATTTTTTAGTATTACTTAATACCATTAAAACATAGAGATAAAGAAGACAGGAATTTCTTAAGATACAAACATTTTTGTTCTTGTTCAGTAATTCATCACCGAAACCATACCAGAAAATGGAGAATAGCAATTTCATAGTTCTATATTTCTATAGATTTTCGTTTACAGGCCGCTTCTATTTTGCATATTCGTCTTCTTTCACATCGTAATCGCATATCTATGAAGAGGTTTCTCTGTTCCATCCTAAATAGATTTCCACAGATCCTCCATGAAAGTTTGATATAAGAATATCAGATTTCTTAGGGTCTACTTTTTACAATGATTCTCATAAATCTTAACATCTCGTATAAAAAAGAATAGAAATTTTGAAAAATAGCGTTCTAATTGTCTTAAATTCTTATTCTTTTTTTTTTGTGTGTCGTATCGCTGTACTTTTATATTTCAGTATTTTCACGCCATCAAACTTTCTTTTAATGATAGCAATCTTTTTAAATTTGTAGAACGTTTGCTGGAGTGTTATGGCTCTTGTGTTTCGTAATATCCGTGCGACGAACGTAGAGTTTATAAAAACCGAACATAGAAATTTTATTGTTCGAAAGTGCGATGTGTTTTTTTGTTTGTCTCCTGCGTCTTTGTCTGCGTTGCAAAAATACGATCGTCATGAACGGTAGGTTCTTTTTATCGCTCTCGCATCCGGAGATGCGTTTCCGTGACATTGCGGAACTCGTAAAAGGGACACGCGCATGTCTGAACGCGTCAGGAGCTTTTTTTTATCGTTTCCATGCAATGTATACACTGCAAATTGCGATTGTACTGCAGAAACATAAGTATCGATCACGAAGACGTATTTTTATTATGCTCGCAATTTTGCACTGACAAGCGAATGCAGATGCGTTCTTTATGATATTTTTCATGTTCAAACGACAGTACAACACGAATAGTATTTATATATAAGTTGTCTTTCATTTGAATTTACGTTTCTGGTAACAAAACATGATGTCCTTGTAACCATCCCATTTCTCTACGCGAATGCGCAGTCGGCAGGGAAATACGATGAGATAACGGTTTGGGTGAGGATTGAGGAGGGAACGAGAGTGGAGAAGTCAAGGAGCAGGTTTGTAATTCATATTAGAGTCTCAGAGGACAAAGCAATCAAGTCGCCCAGAGCGAGCGGTTGCGGCGCAGACTCGCCTGGACTTCCGCGTCGAATTAAACTTACAGATCCGCCAGGCACACAAAGAGGTGAACAGACACGGAGAGACCGACGAATAAGAGAGGGGAGAGAGGGAAGGTTGTCTGATCAAATGAAAGGAAAATATTGTATTTTTTATGAGGAGAAGGGGGGAGATCATTTGGGAGACAGGTTCGGGGAAAACTCGTGCGAGAGAAGTCGATGGACCATCAGGAAAGCGGAGAGAAGATAGAGAATAAGGTCGTTGTTGGAAAGAAGATCAAAGTTGGAATGTGTCGGCGGTTTGCAAAAAGAAAGGGGGCTTTCCAAGTGCTTTATTACACGATGACAGGCTTTCAACAACGCCCAAGAAGCCCGCGGTTGCAATCAGGGTTTTAATGAAAATGTAAATCCGCGAGCGTACATCCGGTCATCCGGATTTTGTAATCTCATCCAGAGGCTTTTGATAATATTTTTCTCCCTGAAATGATCATGTGTGATCTTATGCAGTCCGAGTTGCGGGCAATTAAATTCTTCCGTCGCGGAAAATAAGCATCGAAGAAAAACGAAATTGTGCGAGTTTGAAATTACCAATGTTAAGCAGGATTTATGTGTGTAATGAAATTTTGTTCCGAGTCTCTTTCGTACATACGTATATATGTGCAGGAATTTTGATAGAAAATTAAAAGTGAACAAACGTAGTTTGTACCATTGTAAAATGCAGCCAATCAATGCATTAAAACAAAAATTGCATGAATTCTGGCTGTTTGTTTTACAAATTTTTGAAATGCTACCATCATTACCAAATCAACGTTCAATTTAATTATGATATTATTATTTCAACTTCAGTTTATGATTGAGTTTCAAATCCGACAGTAAGCGGCACAGTTTAAGATGTATTTAGAATTTACATACACAAATACAATACTATTAGGCATTAAAATCTAGCCTCGACCGTATTGATCCTTTCCTTACTTATTTAAAATAAAAATCTTAATAATCGCGTGCATAATCAGTACATCATTTTAATGTAAAAAGCTGCATTTCGCAACGAGGACAAAACTATCATATTCCCTAATCTTAATCGTATGCTACAAAATGAAATCTTTCTGTAAAAGAAGAAAGAAATTAATGATATTTGATTGACAATAGCTTTTCCGTGACATTATTAATGAACGTTAATGTTTACGTGTGTAAACATTTATGATGGATATTTATATAGACGACTTAATAACGCAGCGGTATATCTCGATGCTCGGACGGTCCTTAATAAAGATATAATCATAAGGGTTATTAGATAGGCTCGCGTGCGCTTTGTTATTAGAATGAAGTTCGGCAAACCGCGAGGAGTTAACTAGATTCTGAGGAAGCGTAGCGCGAATTCGGTGCCCACGTATTCCTCTTACATTATAGGTACGCTATTGAGACTATACGACATGTACTGGATCCCGGGTGCGAGGCACGAAAATCTTGGGCTTGGCGTGAAAATGATTTCCATCACGCACCAGGCATCGCCGTGCCAGTTTTAATCCAACGCGAAGCGCATGCAACGACGATAATTGACGACCATCGTGCATGAAGACGTTGCGCAACGTGAGAGTCGGATTCCGAACAGCTATTATCGTTTCAATTTCTCGATGTAGATCCAGATTTAAATCGGACATTTATTCTTGTAATATCGTCATAGACGTTTTAGATGAATTTGCACTTTAATAAATAATATTTATCGATAACGCGTTTCGTCATTGGCATTATGGAATGTAATATGCAAAGGATTATGGGATTATTATTTGAGACTTGTGATGAATAATTAGATGACCGATAGAATTCGCATTATATGAAATGGAGTCTGATTGATCGTCCGTAATTGCTTCATATGATTTTATTCTTTAAGCTTTAGCTGTCTACTGATGCACAACGCTACCAATGCGACCAAGATAAATTTTCAAATATTTACGCTTTAGCTACACTCTTTGATTGAAGCATATTGAGCGAGTAGGAAAAATTGATGATGTATTAATAATTTCGTGTGTTGCTGTTGAAATGTTTCGGAGTATCAAATGGACCGAGGTGGGATCGATGCTCCGGATATTCTGAAATATTAGACGGATTAACTCTCAATTGCAGCTATAAAAATTACACCAATTTTTAAAGCATCCTGTTTGAAGAATGCAAATAAATTTTTACCTTATGATGATTGATAAAACAATAATCAAAATTTTTTCACTTATAGTTTAGAAGTTTATAGTACCAATCGTGCAATCGCTAAAATTTTTTGCTTCGGATTTAATTAAGTTATTAAATTACGTTATTTCAAAAAACAAAGAAAAAATTCTAAATATTTAATGATAATAAAATGAATTAAAAAGTACATATAAGGATTAATTGGCAGAACTCTTGTTGCGTAAAAAATTTAGTAAGAAAAATATAAAATAAGAAAGAAGTTTAATGCGATAAAGCTTCAATTACATAATATTATAATAATAAATATATTAAACTACGTAATTAATATTGCACATATTTTTTAAAAAGTATTAATGATAATGATAATTTAATTTAAAAAATATTAATGATAATGATAATTTAATTTATTGTGAGTAAGATGAAGATAAAAATTTAACATATTTATTATGCAATCGAAGCTTTATTGTATTAAACTCTTTACTTTGCTTTTTTTTTTTACGTAACAAGTTCTGCGAGTTCAGCAAGTTCTCTTACCCTTTTAACTTATTTATTTGTTATTATCAAGTGACGTTGCTGTAGTCGAGAGTTATATCACAGGATGGATGCTTTCCAATTGCTTGACACGTACACAGGAATACACAAACATATACAGAAATGTATAAAAAGTGTTGCATTGTGCAAGATTCAATTGGAACGGCATGTGTATGCTGTGCACGGTTTCGGATAGAGTTGAATTAAAATAGTTTTTTCCGTCTGTATTAAATAAAAAAAAAAAAGCAAAATGCCAGCCATTCAACGTTCTCTAATCTCATTTATAACCGCTGCGATTAGTAACATGTCACTGTGACTAGAAAATACACAGCCAACTAGCAGCTCTCGGGCTGAGTACGGATGTATAATGTTGGTGCTGCGTTCCACGATTAGCAATTGTGGAACGCAACTTGTGTGTTGTCGAAAGTGCACGAAAGTGTCTAGTGATTTTACAATTAAAAAGCACCCGCAGTTAATACGAATTATCTCTATGAGGTGCGATCTACTTCACGCTGCAAATACTTTGCAGCATTCTTCGGTCAATTCGTAAAATTCTTTCTTCCAATTAATCAACGAAGCATTTAAGTGGATCGATACCTTACAATAAGCGAGACGGTTTTCCCCTCAAGGTCCCGAATTCTCACGGAATTCTCACTTGGTGTACCGTCTCGACCCGAGGTCGAGACTAGAGTGTCGTCGATCGTCGGGGCGCACGTTGTGGCGGATGGACGGGTGCTTCGTGACACCTCGGGTCCATTCGGCTGGCGAACGGAGCCGCCGAAGTACTCCGACCGAAGTCGGCCGCAGTTGCTTGTGGAGTTCGGTTCGGTGCCGCGCGTCAGTGCTCCAGCGGACGCGAATGCGCGCGTACATTTAACTCGATTCGGTTTTTAATTCGTCACCCGACTCTCATTCGCGTCGCGACGGAGCGCCGTGTGAGAGGAAGCGGTCGAGTGTAATCGAGATACCGTGCGTCGTGAGTGCCGTTGAGTGCAAAGTGCGCGTGTGAGTGAGAGAGAGAGAGAGAGAGAGAGAGAGAGAGAAAAGGAAAGGCGAGATCGCGACGGTGTGAGAAAGCGGTGGCCGTACCGTTTGCGGAAAAGAAGAGATCGCGACGTATTCAAGAGTTGCTACGCGACATTCCGAGCGTTCCCGACATTCCGCGCGAGCGCCCAACGTGTTACCCGGAGGTAAAGAGCTGCTCCTTCGATTTCGGCGGTGTTGCACGCGGCGAGCCCTTTTACGCGTTTCGTTTCTGTTGTGACTGACTCTCTTGACCGTACCTCTTGACGGAATTCGAAAGGGGAAAAAGACAAAACGCGAAAGAATCAACGGACGGCGCGATTTTCCTCTCGCGATCGTCTCGCGCTCGTGACTCAATTAGCATTCGTTGCTCCGAAGAATCGTTGGAGCCTGCAGAAGCAGAGAATCAGCGAGTGTGACGTACGCGCCCCATTCACGGCTAACTTCATACATACGCGCACGCACATAACCACACATATATCCGCCGGTGAATTCACGCCAGCGATTACACGCGAATGGAGTGACGTGGCAGCGCGTGCCACAGCCGGGTGTCGCCAGTCGTTTTTTTTTTGCGTTTTTTTTTATTAAACCGCCACGCTAGTTCGTTCGCGCAGGGTGCGTCTGTCAATCCAGTCCGTTCCCGTTGACCGGAGTTGCATTTCAACACGGTTGTACTGCGATCGTCGATAATCGACAATTATCACTGTTGTTATTGCCGCGCCCGGCTGGACACGTCCGAGGTACAATCGGACGCTAATCGTTGCGCTCCAACGTTTCGACGTTGAAACGGCGCGAAACCGTCGCTGTTAATAATCGGCTGATAAAATCGGGAACGCGCGGCGCGCCAACGCTCGACTTTCGCCGGCTCGCCCTCGTCGGGACATGCAACAGCTTCGCGTGACCTTTTAAGACGCAATCTGCATTTGGCTGGAACAGTGCGATCGTGCTGGAAACGGTCGTCCACCGACTGTGTTGCATCGACGATCGAACTTCGAATCTGCACGCGAAACCTCCGTGGATTCGTTCATCACGTGCCGTCACGAAAGAAGGGAGACGAAAGACAATAAACGTCGGCGTTGCTGCGACAAAGATAACAGCTCTTGACGGCCGGACGAAACGGCACAGCGCCGATCATCGACCTTGTCCCTTCGTGTCACGTTGTACTTCAACGCGAGAATTAGCGAGGACCCGGTAATTGCTGGCCGTTTCAGTGAGCCAAACCGGAGGGGATTATTATCGTTTACACGAGTTCAGAAATTTCATAGCTGGAAAGGATTACGATACAGCGTGTGATTGATCTCTTGCCTTGAGAGAAATACCTGGACGTCTTACCAAATCTAATACTGCCCATCGTTCTGTGATAAAACCTGTGATATTACCGAGATTTCACCGAGATTGATGAGAGGACCTTCTTCTGTGTCTCCGGAAATGGGTAAAATTTTGAAATCTTTAATCACAGATTCTCTATGCACACAGAAAAATATCATTCTGTTGTTAATAATAACTTCGATCCCGCGCATTACATTGGATTAATGCACATTATAAGCTACTTTATATAAATATCTAAATACAGTGCAATAAATTAACTTTGACAATATGAAATAATTGTATATGTATATTATATTATATGACGTGATAGTATCATTATATTAAGTATTTATTCCTCTAAAATATTTATATGTTTTTACATTTAACTTCGCTAATTTTATATACGGCAACTTTTATTATGCATTAACGTAGTGTTATGCAAGTGACCGAATTCGCTATAAGAAAAGTGACTACTCAATTTACTTTTTTTCTTCTAAGTAACAGTTGTCCCTAACAAAAATATTTTTCTGATGATAATCTTAAAACATATGTATTACAAATTTTTATAAAATTAATTAATGATCGTATGTATTATAAACAAGAATTTTTCTTTTAAAGAATATTATGAATTGATTGAAGGAGCGACTTCATGTTTGTGATGAACTCATAATAGATTTGCATAATAGATGTACGAACTTTTGAAATGTTTGAAGTAATTATTTGCATATATAGTGTGTATTTTTCTGTATGTCAGTTACAAAAATATTCCGGACAGAAGATATGCCATTATATTAATGATTTTTTTTTAACTATTATTTTGGTGTTAAAAATTGTGGTTTTACGCACGTATTGCAGCCTTAATATAGTTTATATTTGGACAACAATTATGAACTTAGTGTTATTATATTAGTCTAAAAAATAATGAAGTAGGAACTGCCGATATAATGGTGCATCGTCTGGTTAATTAAGTTTTACAATTGTGACTGTATCCTATGATAAGATAAAACGCAGTAGTTTACAGGCTGAAATCGATTTTCTGCTATCACGTTGCAACCCAAGCAATGATAGTCAGTTTACGTTACATAATATATCGCTCAATAATTCCGATAAATTGGAGCGATATCGTAATGACGTAACACTTATTGCTAAAGCCGTTCGTATAAAAAAATTTGTATTATTGCCGCGCTACTGCGTTTATATCTTAACATGGTCTGTTAGTTTTTTAACAATGTTACAATCATGTTAATTGCGTCTGCAGTCCCGCAATTGAATTGTCGTTAACGGAATTGTCGGAAGATCGCGAAATATCTTTCCGATCGCGCATAGAGGTGAATTCACGAGGCTGATCCACTACCGGACTACCGATTCGCGAGCACGTTAGATTCGAAAAGGAAGCGAATGAGATCCGGGGACAATTTTTCGATTCAACGAAGATGTAGAACGGAAAGGAACAAGCACGGTAATTTTCTGACCGTACTTTGTGACCGCTAGCAAAATTCAATCTTTGGTACTAAGCTGTCCACTTAGCGATCTTCTGTGAGATTATTAAATCTTAATTCAATTATGTTTCGCAGAAAGAAACTAGAAACCAGCGAGTGAAATATGATTAATTCTTTGTATACAATTTGATTCAATTTTTTTTTTGCTTTTTTTGTCAAGACTACAAAGAAGTTTCTAGTTTTAAAAAACCTCTGTACAGTTGAGTCTGTGTAATTGAGAGAGAAAAGAAACAATAAACGTTTTATCATTAAATTTACTACTAGAAAAAGTACTAAAAAATTAAGAGATCTTGTCGAATTAAATTTAACGTGTAAATAAATAGAAAATCTCTTGATTAACATTCGATAACTTTTAACTTTAGTAATATATCAATCGAATTTGGAAATAAAAAATTCTTATGTCCATAAGAGTTATTTATACTAATGTAGAGTAACTTTAATCTCGGTTTTACTTACTCTTTATTTTTTCTAATTCTTGTTAGATGCGAGAAAACCAAGGGGAAACATACAAAAGTAACAAGTTAAACCGAGATTAAAGTTAGTTTAAATTAGTAGAGATGGACATTAGAGATAATGTCGACTGTAATTTTCGTTCTTACTGCATCAATATTTTTTGTTTTCTCACACAGACAGGTTTTATTAAAGTATTTAAAATTTTAGCTAAATACAAATCTGAAAATAATTTTGTTGGACATCAAAATAATTACGTATGACGCTGAGACTGATTGCTAGAATGTGAAAACTTTCCGCAACATTCATCATGCTTGAAATTTCCGCATAATTACTTTAATAGTGTAGCAAAAATTATTTTCTCAGATGTGTATCTGGCTAAATTTTTAGACACTTCAGCAAAATCGTTTTCTTTTCATATTTCACTTTAGAATTGCGAAATAAAGTGTATGAGTTTTGATATAACTCAATATTATGCACTCAATATTACATAAGCGAAGTTATTTCTGAAGAAGCGTATGTCATTTGCTTGCCCATTTAACACGAGATTCTCATCGAGAGTCCCGTTTGTGATTTCTACGGGGAATTTCAATATAATCGAGAAAACATCTTCACGATGCGTGAGGGTGCCGGTTGAAGTCGACGACCCCGAAGAATGTTGACCAAGGCCGTTGAGATCTATTTATAACGCGACAGTAACGAGGTAGTCATTCGTGGAGAACCGTATTTTCAGATGTCAAATCCGTGCTGAAAGCGTTATTCGGTGAATTATCCTTCTCCAGAACGTACACGCGAGTTTTTATAATTATACTCACGGCATTATACCGCGTCAAACGCTCATTAGTATAATGAATCTCGTAAATTAATATTTAATGCGAGTCTTCCTCTTTTTAACCATTTTATAAAATTTATACATTTTTATTTAAATATTACCCTCAATTCATAATTTATTGTTCGCATTATTACCGTTATTATACGTGATGTCGCAAAATTTAATTGATTAACTTTAGACATTTGGATAAGGACAAAAAAGTAAATAGTTTATTCATAAAATAAATGTATACCTTTTTTGCTATCTGCAAATTAGATAGAAGTTATTTTTAATTTAAAAGTATTCGTATCTGCTTTATTACGTTGATATTTTTTACTATTAGGAAAAATAAATAGTTACTAGTATTTTCGGTATCAGCCAAACATATTCATCATTCCGTAGAATTTTAATGGCTTCGATGAGTGTGTTAATTAAGTGGAATGCCAATTTATTAATTTAATTTCATTTATATGATCTCTTTTTGATTCACATCTACAATTTGCAATTTGTAATTAATATTAAAATGAGTTATAATTGATAATTTTATCAACGAATTATCCAATTCTATGTATTTCTTCAGCACGTTTGTGATTACCAATCATAACGAAGGTAAATTGCGACAATCAATTGAAACGTTTCCCTCATTTGTTCGTCTCCTTGCGATTTTGTTTACTTTAACCTACTTTTTTTTACGACGCGATAATATTTTTAATCGATTTGAAGATTTTTTTTTTCCTAAGCATATCGAATGATATAATTTGAGAGATAAATCTGGTTGATTCTCGTGACATATTTAAGCTCCACGAGTTTTCGGTGTCTAGACTTTTCGTAATACGCGCGCTTGGAAATTCCGCGCCTGTGGTCGTAATTCGACACTTATCGGTCGTTTTTCCAGCCAACGTTTCTATTCACGACGGAAAACGGGAGAAGAACTGGGACACTTGCGCTTGGCGAATATGAAAGTCTAATGTGTGAATCTAAAACGGTCCAGTATCCTTTCACCGAATCGGCCCGCGAAAAAAAAGGAGCATGAAATTGCGATACAGTCGGAGAGTCGGAGTCGTAAATCTAAACGCTCGGTTTTAAAGCGCCTCGCGACGGGAGGCGGTGAGAAAAAGGAAAACGTCACGCTAAATGGTGACCTCCAATGCAACGTGACCCCGCCGTGCGTATCCCACGTCCGTACAAATTCACGAACTGGCAGATAGCCGGCGGTACGTGGCGATCCAACGCGCCGGTAAAACGTTGCGGATACGAAGCTATTTTGCATTATGCAGGGCAGGCAACAGGACACGGGTGCTTTTAAAAACTATATACATTGAAAAAGTTCCCGTTCTGTGGCAAGTCAGTCCGAAAATTTAAATTGCACTCTGGTACAACGCGTACCTTTATATCGCGCCCGTTGCTCTCTCTCTCTCTTTCTCTCTCTCTCTCCCTCTCTCTCCCTCCTCTTTCTCTTCATTTCCCCGGTGTTAGGCTGATATGCATTATGCAAAGAGTTACCTCGATAGCTGCAATCAAGGAAGAGAGGCGCACGACGGTTGGCCGTTTTGGGAAAGCGAGTAAACTGTCGCATAAGAGAATAAAGCGACGAAAATCCTCGTTGCGCCCCGGGGCGTCGTAGCGAGATGTCACGTTGCATTGGATCGTCTCACGAGCGGAACATTAGCACGCTTGAAGAATAATGGGCAGACCCGTGAGGCATTTGAGGATTTGGCTTATCAAGTAACGTGTAAGTGAACAAAATGTCTCAGCTGTGATAACTTTTTATGCTCACAGTGTCCCTCTTGTGCGCGTAAACCGACGAAGAGTTTGTGACAGCAGTGAGTTGACACGATGATAAAAATTTGCTGATTTTTTTCTGAAACATAGATTTTAATGTAGATTTTAATTCGAAACAGTCGTATCAGTAAAGATATACTCGTATCTTTCCTTAAAAAATTTATGTTAATTAATCTACGGTCCACAAGATTTGAATAAAATAATTGTATTAAATTTCTTCTGACGACTTGTCGATGCTGCAAAGTATAATTAACAAATATCGCTTAATCTCCGCGTATTATCGTGCAATCATTAACAACAGAATTACTGTTCTGTTTGACCATTGTCCCTGGCAATTATACTAGATAGCATGAGCTACTGGCACGTGAAAGGTCAGCGCAGATCATCGCGTAATATATTCCAGTATCTCACATCTCGAAAGCATGGGTTGATTTTGCACATCCACCGTCGTCGCGTTGTTCAAATCTCTATTTACACAGCCGATTCACGTTCGCCAACTGTCATTTACAAACTTTACAGTGTACGTGGTTTACATGTGATAGGCGCAATGTATGTGTATCATATGACCATGAGTTGGGTAAAGTTATTTGCGATGAATAAAGAATGACATAAATCGTGAAAAGTATTTTGCAAATTTATTAATATCGAATGATATGCTATATTTTTCAGAATAATCACATTGATACGTCAAAATTATTAAAGCGAAGAAAAATACAGCTTGCGAATACGTAATTCGTTTTCGTCGATTCCTTAAAGATGAAATTTAATAATCACGAGAGATTTTTAAGTAACGTAGTACTACGTTTGTAAAATGCACTCTATCACGTTTGTTCTCATAGAGACACCAACGTCAACGTGTGATTTTGCAATTTCTCTATGTCTTCCACTACTGGTTGAGAATGCTCTTTGCATTCTATCCGCGCGTGCGACATGCTATTCACAAGTACACGTGTAAGAGACGCGGAATGCAAACGGTCGGAAATCGCGCGATTGTCGTCGACGACGAGCCAGTACTTGTTCTTGCGCCAAGTACAAGCGTGTAGTGAAACTTTGTAACCCGACAAGATGCAACGATGTGTACCGCTCGGTTAGCAAAGAGTGCAAGCGAATCCCGTGACGCGCAGCCTGAATGATCCGTTCAGAAGCGAATTGCCATTCATGCCGTATAGCGAGCTACGTGCGTACTATCTGAGAGACGTATAAAGATGGGTCGTAAATAGATCTCCGTCTTTACCTTGACCGTACTACGCGGGATGCTGCGCTTCTACAGCATGCTCTTTATACGTTTGCAAGCAAGAAAAATTGTTTTTCCTACTCCAACAATTAAAGGATAGTTTTTAATAATAATGAGCCTACGATAAGTGATTATTTGTGTTAAAAACAATAGAATATTTCGTTCCATTGCTCTCTTTTTCTTACTTTATTATGCCATTCCATCTACAAGATGCAC
>NW_017305916.1:1428299-1468702 GCF_001594115.1 Trachymyrmex septentrionalis
GTTAATGCTCTCTTTTTCTTACTTTATTATGCCATTCCATCTACAAGATGCACAATTATCTATTTAATTATTATTCTTGTTATTACTTTTTAATAGAATAGCTCGTTTCATGCTATCATTCATCACTCTTACTTCATTTGTTAGCAAAATATATAAGAGATATTTAAAGATTAATGGTCTCACATGCAATACTTTGCGAATGTCCAAAAGATTTACGACTTCGTAAATGACAAGCTGATCGGTAGAGCAATTTTTGATAATCATGACTAAAATTAGTGATTAAACTTTGCAAAAAGCACTTCTTTAACTTATGAGACTCGTTACTTTCATCGACATTTACGATAAATCGAACGATCAGCGACTCATTAAGAGAGTTGTCTCTTTTGGAGATTTACCGAGTACTTAAAGTCACCTATTAATCGTATGCGTGGGATGTTGTCCGAAGAATCGATGGGAATACTCGGTTCCATCTTGCGAACTTTTCCAATCATACTTTTCACGTTCTCGCGACGACGGAATAGAGGGACGGGTGAAGTTACGACGTACGTAATGAAAGTTCACCGAGAGAACTTTCATTGGAATCTTTTTCGGGTTGATCTGAACGGGTGTGTTTTTACGTCTTCCCTTCCGAGGTAATCGTTCAAGCCTAAAAGAATGTCCGAGAGTCTGGCCAATTTATCTTCTTTGTACGATTAACGAGCCGTGGAATCGCGCATTATGTTGTTTTCTTCTTAATCCGAAAATTTCTACTTGTCATCATGATTAGAGTATATTGCGTGATAAATTAAGCTATAATGATATTGTATTGCGACAAAAGTTACGCTAGAATGCGCACGATATAGCGATTGTTAACAAAACTCCAAATTAATCAAACATTTGCAAAGTCTGGTGAGATATATATACTAGTATATATGTATATATCTTCGTATATGAATGATGTATCTGAATATACATATATGGAAAATATTTGGAGTGGTAATCTAAAATCGTATTTGCACAGAATTCTTATGATAATAATACTTAATTTACACTTTCTTTAGATAAAATTTTAGAAAAAAAGAACAAAGTTGCATACCGGCGAGTTCGGCAAATCCAAGCTGTTTTTACTCGTCTATAAGACCACACTGTAGTTCCTTCATCTTCCCTAAAAACTTTTCCCTCGTCTTGTCAGGATGATTTATCGACGTATTGGCAGGAGAATATATGCGCCGCGATCGATTGTTCCGCAAATCACTTGCACTGCATTCTCGTGCAGGCAGCTTCATGCAATCAGCATCGTATCTTGACGAGCGATTCGTCATTTAAACTGACTTTCATCAGACGGATGACAATTTCATCACGATTAACTGAAATGTGCTTAATTTTTATCAAAAGATGTAAAACATTCTGTGTTTACATTTGCTCTTATTATTCACACATGTAATTCTGTTATCAGTATATAATGTAATTATATACTGACTAAATTGCGTTTTATGAACGATAAATTATAAAAATCCTCTTATAATGAAGCAAATATTTAACGTAATATAAACATTTTTTGTGAAACAAAAATATATCTAAGGAGAAGTGAATATATAATAGATAAGACCATATAAAATATAAATCTTTTTGTTTTAGTTCTTATAATTTTTTGAAATATATATAATTGATCTCTGAATATCATATTCCGCTCATTAAACGTGTTCTTTTTTTATCAATTAAACGTTGATAAGAAATATCTGGATAGTTTGACATGCGCATCAAAACGCAACTTTTATCGGTCAAAATTGTTCAAACTCATTGTTCCTCATAACAATGTCTGCTTTTCCACCGGTCCATTGTCGGTCCATTGTCGATGTAGACTAAACTGCCCTATCGCCTCGCCAAGTTCGAGAAGTGGGCCACTGAAGCCCCCAAAGCGCCGCAGCTTCATATCTTCTGCTAAGTGAATCAGGTCACCGATCGCAAGGTTACGTTTTCTTTGATTATCTAACGGGGTCAAACTTCAATGAAACACTTGCTGAATTGAATATAATATATAATATTTCATTCGGTTAAATAATATTTAATAATAGGAAAACAATATCGAAACGTTAAATTGTTAATTATATTATGGTTAATCAATTGGAATAATACAAAGCGATGCAATCCTCATTGTTATGTATTTGTTGCAATATTTCAGAAATCGAAGTTTTCAAGTCAAGTTTTTATTTTATTTTTATATAGATTATTTTATAAAATATTCACAATTTAGTAAAAATAAAATTATAAGATGTGAGAAAATTATAATTAATATTTTATAATTGATATTAAAAGATATTTTTTTTAAAACTATCTTAAATATTAAATAATATTAAAATCTTATTTATACATATATGCAAATAAAGTTATATAAAATATAAATCTGAAATACATTGCATATTTATTGCATATTTGACGTTAAAACTAATTATAAAATGCTGTGCAAAATACTGTGTTATGTTCTATTTTAATAATGGCAATCAATATCTCAGGGGATTGCATTTTGTGGTTTTATAACAGTACACCATTTCAATTTAGCTACATAGATTATTTAAACCATGTATCTCTTTATCGGTTTTCTTGCACCGTACAACATAACAATGATAGACAGTTATCAGATAATGTATCTTTATATTTTTATATATGGCGGAATAAAATTTTGCTGATACTAGCGTGTAAATATCGTTTATATTTTTAATCATTTGTAAATTGAATTAATAATCTTTTTATAATTACAAACTTATTTTTTCATGACGCATTGCAGAAGAGATATTATGTGCAGTTTACTTAGTTTAAAAAAATAATTTAACATAATAGAATGTAATATACAAAATGTTTAAAATTCTTTGCATTTTTATATCTTTTAATAAATGTAAAGGCGACATATTTTTAGTAAAGTTTTGATAAGAAAATTGTGATAAAACGTAGATCATTTAGAACCGAATGTTTTTTTCATAATATACACTTTTATTGGATTGTTTTAAATCTCTTTGTAGGTTTTTCCATTTTTTATCACGATTTATAATTTATAAGAAAGATATGAAATATGGAATTTTTATTGAGGAGATTTTTATTGAGAAACTAATCATGCAGGAATGTAAGTACATTTTAAGAAGACGATTCTCTCGTGAAAACGATATACTATGTGTATACTATGTAATAAAGTACTCTCACGGGTGTAAAAGCTGTTCTTTTCGCGCACCATCCTTTACCTTGCTCCATTTTCTCTTTTCTAACGAGAGATACGGTGCTTTACGACACAGCACTCCGTTTCTAGAGCTAGAGGAGCCAACTAGTTTATGTAACGAAAAGAAAATGTTAAGCTACACCATTCGTCTGTCAAACTCGTCGCAATTTACCTGCCCTCTGTATTTAACCGTCTAAGTTTTCGAGAACATTGACGAAATCGTAATTACAGAGACTTCAAATTGACTTGTTAGAAGTTATATCAAGTTGAGTCTTCGATGTACAAAGTTATCTTATATTTATCATCTTATATTTTTGTCGTCAATTATCTTAATATTACACAGAAAAAAATTGTTTGGTTGAATTAACTAGAATTCTGATGAAAAATGAACGATCCAGAATTCTAGTTAAATTTACCAGATTTTTATTTAAATCTATTAACATTCAACAATTGAAATAAACAACATTTATTAGATTTAATCAGAAATCTATTAGATTTAACAAAAATTCTGGATCGTTTATTTTCCACCAGAATTCTAGTTAATTCAACCAAACATCTTTTTCCGTGACAATTGTGAATTTGCTAGTATATTTAGATTCTTCGAAAAATATATAAATTCATAACATATTGCTTAATATAAAATTTTATTTTAGTTACACACACAACACATACATATTGCAATAAAATAAAAACAATTAATAGTTTTTATAATACATCGAACAAAAGAAAACATTTATAAGTTACTTGAACATTTTAAAAATTTAACAAGTTTTATATTTTACTAGAATATTGTATAACGAGGATGTGTCGCAAAATGACTGAAATGGCGCGTTACTTCCGTGGTAAATCGAGCGCTCGTTTTATCCGATTTAACGTGCAAATGCGACGCTCGCATTTTTCTTCGCGGGAGCAAATACTGAACGAGTGAGCGAGCGAGTGAGCGAACACTAGGCAAGAAATTGCGTCCCGAGATGGATAGTCACGTTCACATTGTACATCGAATAAACACCCGTCCGGAGTGCATAATAATAAAAACTTGCAAAAAATTTATTTCGCTCATGTCGTATCCGTTCTGTGAGCTTTCACATTATAGCTCGTGTAAGCTCGCACGCTGGATTTGAGTAATAAATATTTAAGGATGCATCGCGTTGCAATAATCGCTATAAATAAAAAAAAAACGCGAAGCTACTACTTGAAGTAATTTAGAAATTATTCCGTGGCGAAGTTTGTTAAGTACAAAAGAGGAGACTCACGGGTTGTATTAAAATTCACGGGTATCTCGGGATGTTAGGAAAACTAGGGTTTCCAGCGTTTCGATTTGTTTTCCTATTTTCATAACAAGTGCGTTTTACTCTACCCACATTATGCAAAATCTTACTAAAATGCACCGCACTTTGTCCAATTAAGTTCTTAAACTTAACTCTCTCTAACCCCTTCAATTTCACATTTCTCCTTATGCGAATCTAAGTGAATGGAAGTCGAAAAGATCTTCGAAGAGTTTGTGTAATGTTCTTTTAAAAGTTGAAGTTAATATTTGTGAATAAATGTGAAGTGCTCGTACTTATAAAGTAAACAAAAAGTGTGAGCTTGTTAACTACAACAGCAGTGATAATAAAATTGAAAATTTCGTTGTTAAAAAATAAAATTTTTAACGAGAAAAGTCTTGTTTTTTTATATGAATATCGGCAAAATATAAAAAGACGTTTTGAATGATGATACTTTGTTAATATTTAAGAAGGTATGAAAGGTACGAAAAACGCAAGAAGATAAAATACTCTTGTCGAGAATAAGAAACAAAGGTTTATTTCTTATCCCAGTTACTGTATTTTTTCGGTAAGACAGTAGGTACTTGACGAATTTAATGCTAATTATCTATGAATTTTCATTTCTGCATTTAAGTATGTACAAAATGTTAAGGGAATAACCCTCTTCGTTGTATATTTATATTGCATATTTATACAATCTGCTGTATTCGCTTTATGTCCGTTTTCTCTCTTATTGCATATTTGTCACTTCTTCGACAAATTAATTTTGTTTGATTGATTTGTTATTTTTTATTTTTTCCATTCTCAAATTATTTAATCATGAAAAATATTCGTAGTTTTGTGTTTATTATATAATAAATAAACAACGGTTTATAAAAATGTTTGAATAATTTAAAAATATTTAAGGATTCTTTTAAACATTATTTTGTAATTACGGATAGTTTGATAGTAATCAGTAATTTTTTAAAAGGAGACTATGTTGAAAAATAAGTTGAAATTTGGTTTAAAAAACGTAATGAAAGTAAAAAAAGTATGTATAACAAATTAAATAAAAAAAGTTACTATATATAATGACAATTTGTTTTTTTTTTACTTTTAATTAGTAAATCCAGTTAAAGTATTTTAAGAAAATTATAATTTGTAAGATTTTTGAGAAATTTTCAAATAGATATGTTAAAATACGTGCTATCTAAACAAGATTAAAGTTTTTATATAGTTATATTTACGGAAGTTTTTATGTAGTTATATTACGGACTAAAAGGAACGAATGAAATACAGATATATGAAAATATAGAGGCAGTAAATATTTTATTTCATGATTCTAAATGTATAACTATATTTGTAATAGGAGCAAAAGAATTAATTAAATTTTTTTAATAAAAAATGTTAAATTTATTATTTTAAGCATGTAAGGTATTATCTTTCTGAATTAATTTAAATCGATTAATTAAAAAGTAAACAGAGAAATGAAATAGTCATGAGTTAAATATCTTAATATTAACCGTTAATATAATCTTTTTTTGTCGAAATCAAATTAATTTTTAAATTGAAATTGTTTCAAAATCCTTTTAACTGAATTTAAAATGTTTGACATATACATATTCTGATAAATTAAATTGAAACAATATTTCAATTAAGAATTAATTGTAGAATGTTATAACATAAGATAAAATCAAGTAAAATCGATACAATTGATGTTTAAAATCAATTTTATTAATTTTTAATTGTTATTAAGAAGATTATTCTTCGAGAATTTAATAATGATTTTACGCGATTTGAATTATCACGCAAAAGAACATCGATTTCTCTGATGTCTATCTCTCTATGAGTTCTGAGTTTCCTGGAATTCTTGGTATCTGTGTCATTAGATTGCTTCCTATTCTTGTCGATTCTTTAGGTTCTCTAGATTCTAGTCTCATCTATCCAGAATCTATCTTTTTATTTTAGTTATTTTTCAATAAATTAACTAATAGCAATTGTCTGATTAAATAGCTTTTGTATTGTGTTAATTTATAGATTATTATTTTTTTCTTTTGTATTTCAAATACTTTTTTTATTTTCAATCAAGATTAATTGAATCCATACCATGATTCTATCTGCAACAGTATTTTATTTACAAATTTTATCATTACATAATAGTTTGTTATTAAAGAATAGCAGTAACAGTTTCATGTATTATTATACAATGGAAAAAAACAGTAAATGCGTTATTGTATTCTCCAACGTGCAATTTGTCTTTCATGTCTTCATTAATTAGCATGCTGTACGTTTCTATCGATTATTCCCTATGGAAACGATGGTGAAATAGGCTCCAAAACAAAACATTCCTTTTATTAATACAATTGTGAACAAAACTACGTAATCAATTAATTTTTTAATATTATATTTGAATTAAGAATATATATAACATTTTAAAAAATCGTAAGAGTTAATATCTGATGTTCAAAAATGATTCTTATAAGATTTAATGTCTATTCTTTAAGATATTAAAAAAAAGGTATATCAGCATTGATTTATTATTTTGCCGTTGTGTTATCCGTCAATATGAATTATGCACTTTCATCCCTTGTAACGCGGTAATGATGGTTGATTTAATTTTGCACGTGGCACTGAGTAATCACCATCATCAGTTACGAACTTTATTCTCTGTTAGATTAGCGTTTGTATTAAAATAATGCCTTTTCTGCACTATAACGCTTTACGCTTTTGAATGCAAAATGTGAAAATAACTTGGACGAATATTTCACTTTACACTTTCGTCTTCGTCTCTTGCGACAGATGAGAAAAATTCAATTTCACCAGATAGTAGATTTACAATTCGTTGTGTGAGTTTGGACAGGTTTACTTTACGGGTGGAGATAGAATAGTTAGAATTAGTCTATATTCTATATTAAGCAATTTATGTCCAACATTGCATAGTTATCTTGTTACTACTGATGACATACTATCTCTGCTGCGGTCAGTAACATGATATGAAGATGTAATTATGGCAGGAAGTAGCACTATCTCGTATTCCCGTTATATGAGAAATTCTTCGAAAAATAAAACATGTTAAAAATGTAATATAAATAACATAGTATAAATGATAATAATTAAATATCTCAAAATTTTAGTTTAAAAAATGAGCTGTTTTTTATTAAGAAAAAAGAATACAAAGTCGCTACGATATATGTAACTGAAAACTGATTACTAAGCAGAAGGAAATTTTATTGTTAAATGGATAAAAAGAGCATGCGTTAGCGCAACAAATGTAATAGAAAACTAAACTAACGCAAATAGTGGATAATACTTTTATTATAAAACGAACGCGAAACGAGCACTGCACTCTTTCTAGCACATTAAAAATTGCTGTACAACCAACTATCGCAGCATCTCTTATATAAATAACTAATAACGTAATTTAAAGTATTAACACGTAATTTTCATATGAGTGGTACCAACGAGTGCACCGATGATGCTGGTAGTGGAGCTAGCTCGACTAACCTAAATATACGCGGTGAGTCGCGCACCTGCCGTACTTAGCCACGTATTATATGGGTAAAGCTTTAGCGGCACATTATTAATTCTGGACGTATATTCCGGCTCGAGCATACGCCTTCTTCTCCATGTAGAAACTTTGGACTTGTTAGCAAGTACTTCCGTAACCTTTCCGCGTGAGCAATGTTAAAAAGCGCTGCTACAACTTGTGAGCTTTACTGCCACGTTAAATATATAACATGGTGCGATAGTTAAATATGCATATCGATCGGAAGTTTACCTTTGAAAGCTCGAAGTTCCGTTCGCTAATCGACTCGTCGAATTCAAGGCTATTGCTAAATATTGAAACTATCGCAAACGAAATTTACTGCGTATAATTCGTTCACGATCATTTAAACATCACATGACGATAGAGAGAGAGAGAGAGAGAGAGAGAGAGAGAGAGAGAGAGAGAGAGAGAGGATAGAGACAGTAGGAACGGATCAAGCAGATCAAGAGTGCTCATGGGATTATCGAGAGCGTCCCGAGCATCCCTCGTGAGTGCCGTAAAATCGTGTTCCGTACGTACGTCAGAGTGCGCTTCAACTCCTCGCTGTTTCAAACCCCCCCGTCTACCATCGCTGACACAAAGGCTACGACCAAGTCCCGACGCGACGCCACTCATCGGTTCGCCACTTCACCGAAGAGCACGCCACCCCTTGCTCCGCGTTATTTGCTCTTTCGATTCATTTCCAATGTCTACCCAATTTCCACGAGCTATTGGAGATCTCGTTTGAACAGCCACGAGGATCCCTTCTTGTTTGCCAGAGTAAAAGGTAAATGGAAATATCCGAGGCAGTCGCGCTCGCCATAAGCAGGAAAAGGACTGCCTAGAAGCGGGATGAATGTGAGGGGTTTGAAAGCAAGCGGAGTGATTGGTTGTCTAACTTTGTCAAGCAAAATTCCAATAAACACTCATTTGTCTAAAAATGTTTTTTTATCATCGCAGTATATATTTTTTAAAATTTATTCCTACTAATGACTACCGATGTTTACTGAAATATTTTTTGTAAAAAATTATCAATTTTTATAATTTGTGTCAATATCTTAAACTCTAAATTATACATTGTTAAATCTATCAGTACTAAATTTAACTTAATTTAAGTCGCCACTGCTCCTACTTAATACATTATTATTTTATAAATTTGACATTATATTAGAGTGTCAAATTATTCATTGTTTAAGTAAAATAATGATATATTGAGCAGGAGCAATGGACACTTAAATTAGGTTAAACTTGATTAACATACACTATAGACACACTATAGATTTAATAGATTTAAGTGTATTATAAACGAAAGATAAAATAAAATATTATATTTATTCCTGCATTATTTTCGTTATACGGATTTACTACTCAATTATAAATCGATAAAATTATCGAAGGTCACTTTTTTGCGTCCTGCGACCGCGTTGAATACGATAATCTGTGACAACGTTCATAATCTACCCGAAGAGCGAAGAAGGTCCTTCCCATGCATTATGCATATTTCGGTAACCGGAGACCGCTAGTCTTAACTGCTAAGAAGTTGTAAGGAACACTTTATACCGCTAAAAACAGCCCTAAGTCCTCTGAGTCTCAAGCTTCCGCGGTTAGTATAGGTATTTTCTCCGTAAGTGACCGTTCTCTCTAGCTGAAGTACTTTAAGCGCTTGTTGTAATAGGAGAGACGAAAGACGAGTCTAACAAGAGAGCGAGCAACCATAGAACTCGATTAGCAGCGTAGATGCATAAGCGAAGCTGTCGGTGAAGTTTGGGCAGAGATGTACGCGATATATTCAAGGCGACAAGGCGAGGTATGCATCGATATGCATATACTGAGACACAGGTTTGATACAGGTTTAAGAGAACGCGTGTTGGCATGCACTTTGATGGGGTTGACTACTTGAGGTCTGGTAGCCAAACTGGATGTCTACCGCAATGTGACCACCGTTGATTCAAATTAAGGAGACCGCAAAGCCTTGATCTTTCCTATTAAACAACACCATTCCCTCCCGTCTTGTATACTAACAGCGCATGAACTAGAGCAGATTACTGAGGTACAATGGTTCAACAAATACATAATAGATTAATAATTGTATGTGAATCCGAACTAATCAAGACATTGTCAGAGTCTTTATAATTTTAATTTTTCTTAATAATATGCGTTAAAAAGAATTTAATTATATCATAAAAAATAATAAGTAAAAAATCGACCATATTATTATACATAAATTAGTTTAATATTTATTTAATATTCTTTTATGAGAATTATGTTAAGAACAAAAGATTTTGTAATTACGTTACATAAATTTATGGAATTTTTTTAAATTTATTGAACGACGAGTAACGATACAGTATCGAAAGTCTTGAAAAGTAAGCCCTTCGGTATCGTACATCGATCTTGAAGAATTCTCGCAGATTCCCTCACGGCGTTCATCCACCCAGTCTTTCTTCGCCGAAGAATTCTAGTTTATTACTAACCTCGAAAAAGTACGGCAGTTGATTATAACTATATTTACTTCGGCTGGTACTGTAAAATTATATTATATCTTACCGACCAACAACGATATGTCAACTAGTTGATTCCAGTAATCGTCAATGGAGGACGATGTAATACCTAAAAAATTTTCGGCAGCGTTATATGCATAAATATGATGATAAATATGAATTTTGGCTTTACGATCGATCAGAAATCTGTTCAAACTTCTTTTTTTAGATTCTTATGGTCGAAAACATTGCTTGATTGATACTCTTTTGTTACATCATGTGACTAATAATTATATTCGAATATATTGTAATACTTAAATATAATTATGTTCTAACGATAATTATATTATATATCATATTCAAACATTAGAGAAAATAGAATAAACAAAGATTGTGTGAAGAATTATAGAGTAACATTTACTGCGCTCTGTTTATTACGGTAGTACATTAAAAGTTAAAAGCAAAGAAAAAAATTTACTACTTCCATTATTTACAATTTATTCGTTTTAATTACTATTTTACGTAATTACTAAAAGAAGGTTTAGTCGTATTTAAATCAACAAGATCTTGATTGATTATTCTATCGATCTTTTTTATCTGATTGGTCAATCATGATTTTCCAATTGCTGCGATCGATCGCATGCTACTAAGGTTCCTTTATGCTTCGAGAGAAGGGTGTGACCCTTCATCCTGCGTCGAACGTTACACGGTAGCTCTGGATCAATCACGGTAAAGGGCAATCGATCATTCTCGAGTACAGGACCATGGTGGTGTTAGCGAAATTTCGGTGCATATAAGTGTCAAATTTCTATGATCGATGCCCGGTAATAATTTGGTTGGGAACGCTAATAGGGAATACATTAGCGTACTAACGCGCGAAATCAAACGCCAAAGCTTGATCTCTGCTTTATTGTTACATGGAATTTAGTAACGGAAGTAATTAATCGATGTGAATACTTGTGATCGTGAGAATAACTTTTTTCTTTAAAGTAAAAGATGAAATTGCATTCCATTTTCTGGAAAATAATAAATTTCTGTAATACCATATATTTTTGTGATTTTGCATTAATTGTACACTTGTTGTTCACTTTAACTTGGAAGAAGAACAAGATGTATTCTATAAATAAGAGAAGCAGAATTACATACATTTATATATTATTTATATACTATATTAATGAATATATAAATACACACATTGAGTACAGAATATGATTATTTTTACTGACAAATTAAGAACAATTGATGAATAAAGTCATTAATTGTGACACAATTAATAAAATTACACTTTAAATTATAAATTACGTTACCATTTTACATGTTATTCTAATTTACATACAAAAACGCGTTCAGATCAAATAGAATATAGATCAATAGCATAATTATACGCAGATATCAAGTTGTTCGAGTTATTACGAATTATTTATTTTAAAGACCATTAAAAAAATAGCGCAATATTTAATACTTATTTTATGTTTACGCTTGCCTTTAGTAATAAAAAAATATTTAATGAACAAAACTTGAACTTAAGAGACTCATAAATATGATCTGACTTACGACTTCACTGGCGCACACGGTATGACTCACTTTTTAATCCCAGTTCTTAATTTTAAGACCACGGCTCTGGTTACAGTTTCCACACGGAAATCATTTTGCTCAACCACCTGCCACGCCAGCATTAACGCTGCTTTTGCGCAAGTAGCTAGGACGCTCGCCGGAAAATTAATTTAATCCACGTGTCGTCCGGTAGCAAGAGATGCACACAACATGTCGCATAGTTATAAAGAACAGAGAGGGAGGAAAGGATGAAGAAAGGTTGAGCATAAATGAGAGTGAGAAGGAGAGAATTTGTGGGAACGCCGACGAAAACGCAGTCTCGAAAACTTCCAGCAACTCCCATGCAACGTGGTCGATGCGTTTGCAGTTTCCAACGTCGCACGCTACTAAATTAATTTAATCCGTATAGCTATACGGCGGAAAACGCGTACGTCGTATAATACAATTGTAGATTATGTATCCTGCCGGGAGAACAGGTCCGCGCGTTAGTAATATTTGGATGAAATAGAGGTTCGAAATGACGATGAAAATACGGAGTCTGATGTTCGACAAATTTTCCTTTAATGAATATTTGCGGAACTGGTAACATTAGGCACTACCAATGCGTTATATTAACTTTACACAGATAATATCTACAAATTAAATAAAAGGATATAATATAATAATATTCTTAAAAATAAGTAAATAATTGCAAGTATCATCAAGAGTATCTTAAAAATATGTAAAGACCAAGTTAAAGACATACACGATTTCGCGCTTTGAAATCATCTGTTTTCAAGAGAAAAGCTTATTAAAAGACAGCGTGTTTCTCATATAATAAAATATTGAAGAAATTAAATTTTTTTTATTTTTAAGATTCTTAGATATTCCAATAATCGGTGATTCTCTTATTGGAAACTTAAGATGTCTATCAATGCAATCGAGTTGATAATGTATCGGACTGCATCAGGTATGATAGGCTTAATGCGTGGACTTTTGTCCTTCACGTTATGGATTGCTAAGTCGACAGTCGCTATACATTGGTAAACGCAAGAGTAAACGGGATGAGCTTGGGCGGACGTTCCGCTTACTGTAGAATGACAGTGGCGTTGAACCACAGAGAACGTCGCCGGTGTACATGTCACCGTGAAACATTTATTAGCGAATGTGCCCAGCAAAGCGGTCTACCAGAACGTCTAGCATTCTCGTGCGCGACGAAGAACGGGGTTGATTAATGACACCGTTTTGCTGAGGTATTTATAACGAACGGCTCGTTCACGTTCGTTCGACACGCCGAACCGCAGAGGCCAACTTACAATTAGATCGCTGTCGGAGTAAGTTAGCCGATAATCGTCTGAAAAACCGGTATATGCAGAAAGAGTATTATTAGAAACGATTATATAATTATAGAATGTAGACCTGATATATGCTACGGTCAGGCATTTAATTATGCGGAAGTCTAATGTCGAAGAATGTAAGAATGTCGATCGGAAGTCTTTTATATCACGTTGGGAATTAAAAATTCATAGGCACACATTATCTCGTGAAATTGGTAGACATTTGAAAGCACGATAACTATGTTTCTTGTCGGGGGGTCAACCGCTACTTAAAAAATGTACAGTGATTGCTAATTATGGCAATATAACACACTTTATTGTTAGCATTGCTATTGTATTGTTAGTATTGTTTTCCTATATATTGTCATCTATTGCGCACAATATTGTCAAGTATTGTTAATGTATTGTTATGTACTGCTATGTATTGCTAACATATTGCTAGCATATTACTAGTACCGCTACAGCATTGCTTGTCTTATTACTGTACTGTCGCAATATATTTCTAAAGAAATGTACACTGATCGCCATAGTGATTGACCTTTTGGTTTCTTGCGCAAATATCGAAGTATAGTCCAGCATCGAAACTGCAAGCGCGATATAAATTGATTTCTTTCGAATGTATATGTATCTAGGAGGATGTGCTACGCATATACGCATGTATAAACATGGTTCTGCACGTGTCGTTTGAACACGAGATACTACTAAATAAAATGCTGCGCATTCTTCGGAGTTTGTTTTGAGAATTGCCGACACGACAGACATAATAATAACAGCAAGCTATCTCTGGCGTGCGATATGCAAGATTCTTTGGTGATATTCGTTGAAATATATACATGCCGCATTGAATTTTTAAAAAATTTTATGATGTCTTCCTACATGGTAAAAAAGTGAATAAACAGTATAATATACATACACGTAAATAAAGTTGAGAATATTATTAATAACGATAATAAAAACATACGTATGCAAAAAAATTAATTAAATTTATTTTCTTATGCATTATATACTTTTTGATTTTCACTTTATCTCATTCATATTCTTATTGTTAGTGTTCTAATTTTTTATTTTTTTTTAATATTAATATTAATGAACTAATATTTGATAATGAATTTCTGATAAGCTATAAAAATAAGTTCTCTCTAATATTGCAAACCAAAATCTTTTATTTAGAAGTAATCAAATATGTTTGTTTCTTTTTGAAAAAAATGTAGCATCGCGCGAGATAAACTAAAAATAAAGTGAAATATTTGTGTCGAAAAAAATTTTACAGTTACAGAGTAAGTTCGAAAACGTTTCACGAATTCTAGTTTCAAAGTATGCAACGTGCGCATCGCACACACGAGCCGCATACAAGCCACATTCGATTCGGGTATCATGACCACAACTATGTGATGGAAGCAGCATGTTGCTAGAAACTCGGGGTCGCAAGTTTGCTCGTAAAACGTCGGATACGTAATACGATACGGTCTGTAGATAATTTGGGTATTGAAATATGAGCAAATATCACCTTAGCCTATATTTCTTGTATTGAAAGCTAATCATAACTCCAATAATGCCTCTAACTAATAGTTATTTGCTTATAATTAACTGCACATAACTTCCTCTTAGCTGCTATCTGTCTTACATTGGGTAGACATTAACTAAATAAGATGTTAAGCTTATTCTAAAATACCCAGGTGTGATATAGGTAATTATTATACATTTATTTAAAATTTAAAAATAAATAAATGAATAGAATATTTTTCTTTGACAAAGCTTCTATAAAATTACAGTATCTAGAAAATGGTAATATTTATGTCTTAAAGTTATGATATGTAAAGTTAATCGCGCTTAAATTTTTATTTTGTTAAATTTAATTGATATGTCTTATGATATCTTTGTTTCAGCTGATATGTAGTATAATTATTGCAAATTAACCCTTACATATGTATTGTGAAAGCATTTAAATCTGTTTTGTTGAATAATTGTTATACGTTAATTAGCATTTTAAATTGGATCATTAAACTTTACATAGACGTCTTATCTTTACACAATATGTCAATCTTTACGTGATATGCAAAAATGTAAATTCTAAATGATTAACTATTTATTAGTTAACTATTTATTAGTTTTATTTTCTCGCTAATTAAACTTTTTAATTAAAGACTCACTTTTATTTAATGTTATCAATAGATGATTGTTTTTAGATTGAAAAACCTTTTTAATATTAGATGTCAGATCGATAATTGGCAATATTCTGTTCTCAGATTTTTTTCATGAGTAGCATTACCAGTTTATTACGTATTCAGGAATGGCTTTTAAATGAATTTTTAATTATATAGAAAATATACAAGACATAATTCAAATATCATAAATAATCAAATATTTTAAATGATTTATTTCATGTGTAAACATAAAAATGCGCATGTAGAAAAATCGTTCTTCTTTATATTACTTGATTAATATTTATAAAATGAAATAATATTTGAAAGGATGATAAAAACATTGAAATTATTTAGTCCCTTAATTAGCTAATGGAATACTATACTTGTATATTTTTTATATGAATTGTAAATTTAATATTTACTATATAAACATCAATTCTAAATAATACAATATAATCAAATCATTTAATATTTATAATTAATTATAAATGTGTGCTTTCTTCTCTAATGGAGTTTCTAAAATTAGAAGCAACTCCTGTATTCCAACTTATCGAGCCGATATGACGTTGTTTCGCGTGAAATAAATTCTCTTCATAAATCTTTGAAAATATTAGTATGAAAATGCTACGGTCGACTTCATGAAACCGGATGTCATGATATCATTTGTGACCTACTTTCTCTTCCACGTCGCGATCAAAAACAAGCGTCATCCCGTATTTCTCTCTAGAGGAACTCCTTTATTCCAATTTGTGAAGCGCATGAAAGATATACGCATAATACGATTGCAGCTTTTTAACACAAAGAGATTGTGCATTTTGATTCTTTCTCTAACAATAACATACAACTTGATAAATTTTTTTCACATTTATTCATATTCATCGTCTATTTGCATTTATGGTCTAGATGGATAATACTTGATTGCATATAAAAATATAAAAAACAAAAAATAGTCTCATTATTAACAATAATTAGTTCTTGTCAGTTCTATAACGCTTTTAATAATTACAGAACATTACTAATAAATGAGAAAATATAATTAAGATATTATCGTTGAAATTATTATTAAAAAGAATATAAAATAATGTATTTATGCTAATTTAATTCTCTCTCTCTCTCTCTCTCTCTCTCTCTCTCTCTCTCTCTCTCTCTTTGATAAAGAGATAGAAATATATCTATATACTTTTTATACAAAAAGTTAATTTAATTCGAGAAATAAGCAGATTACTATGTCCAATTTGAGTTGAATCGATTGTAGTCGAAACGCTGCGTCGCGACGGTTCAACGATCTCACGAACCGTTCCGCAAATTCTTTCCCTTCACTCTTCTCATCCTCATACTCGCCCTCCTTTTATTTCGCACGCGGATCAAGATAAATCGCTTCGATAGCGATTACGAGGGTACCGGGGTCGACATGGTCATAGAGCACGTCTGATGCAAGTCGAGTGTCCGTTGAGCTTGTGGGTACAACGAACTTCGCGGTTTCTTCGGTGTCCCTTCGAGCCATTCGGTTACGTCGAATGGGATGCGAAGGATGCCGTCGCTCCTGGATTCGATGTGCCGCCGATCGTTTGTACCCTTACACGCTGAGGAATTTTTGTAATCTCCGGCGAATCTTTATCGTTTCGGAAACGCGGATCGAA
This sequence comes from Trachymyrmex septentrionalis, assembly GCF_001594115.1. NCBI lineage: Eukaryota > Metazoa > Arthropoda > Insecta > Hymenoptera > Formicidae > Trachymyrmex > Trachymyrmex septentrionalis. The sequence goes on from NW_017305916.1 coordinate 1,445,391, forward strand.
AGCACCACCTGGAGCGTGACCACGAAGCCCTTGGAGATACCGTGAGATTCTTGTGCCTTGTACCTTTGAAATTCCAATGGAATGCTTTAATGTGAACGTCGTCGACGATAACAGGAACCTCTTTAAAATTGCTCCCGATTCATGAATTAAATCAGACTTATTAAATGTTATATGAATGGGCAAAGGATGGATAAAAGTTGGAGAGCATAGCTTATTTAAAACTTGTAAAATTCCTTTCTTTGCAATTTCTGGAATGTCTTTAAAGCGAGTATACTCATTCTCCGGAATCTGTTTAATTATGAAGCGATTAAACATGCGAGTAAGTAAAATGCAGTGAACGTAATAAGAAGGAAACGAAATTCGCGAAATTTAAGATACTTGAACGAAATTTATTACTAAAATTAGCTTTACGGAAGTTCTTAAATTATCTTATGGATGTAATCAACATAGTTACAATAAGCATATTTTTCAATAAACATAAATGCATTTATACATTATAAAACAGTTATTAAACGTTCACAAATCACAATTTAACATAATTTAAAGAAAGACAATTACAATATGCATGCATATACTTTTAATGTTATGATATAGGACCGTTTCTAAATATTTTATTTTCCTAAATTGTAATTCTTTTAGCCCCACTATAAGACATTACTCTTTAAAGTTAAATTGTTTTTTAAGTTATTAATTATAATATTTTTAATACTTTTAAAATCAAAATCTTTATTTAAAAATTATCTTTATTTAATTTTGTTAGCTTGCAAACATAAAACTTTCATAAAGAAATCGAAAATATTGTTTTAGTTAAGGTTTTATTAAGAGAAAGTATAAGTTGGTTTATGTTACACAGTATATTTATAATTTTCTCATTATATCTTATTTAATAATAATTTTTATAAAGAAGTATGTATGTACCTTGTATTCTCATCTTGAAACTTCTCTTATCTAACATAAAGCTTCTTGAGATGCTTCTCTGTGACTCGATGAGTTCCTTAAGTATCCTCGTCGACCTGAGACTTCGAACTCGTCTAATTAGTCATTGTAGCTTTTCGTTGTACTTTTATGTAATCGACCTCTCCCGCTACAACTCTTTGTGAGTTCTTGAATAATCTTTCTATTTCTATGAGATGATGTTAGTAACATATCTTCTAAGAAGTTTAAAAAAATACAAATAATAACTAAGAAATTTAAAATATTACTCAATTATTTTTATTCATTATAGAAATGTTTTAAAATCTAATAATATATTGTACACATAGTTTTATTATTGTTCAATTATACATATTAATAAACGATCTCTTGATTTCTGTTAATTGTGCGAAACTTTTACAAATTTTTTTATCACGTATGCCATATATATTAAAGCATGAAGAAAGTAATTCTTTGTGCATAATTTTTGTCTTTTATAATAATCTTTCTGCATTTTATATATCAACAGATTCGAAGTATCTTTTTAAGGAATTAAAAAGTCTTCCTATAAATCGTATGCAGTGATTATAAATAGAATAAAAAAAGAACTGTGGAAGATCAGGATGAAGGGACATGCGAGCACAAATTTATGACTCATCGGCGCTTGTAACGTTATTTATGCTACAACACTGGTATGGAAGAACGTCAACTTGTCTATTACACTTATCATATTTTGACATTTGACAATACAGAAGTGCATTTTCTATCTTTCTATTCTTATTTTGGAGAATGTCAATGAAGAATGACATCCTATTTTTGTATAGGAATATCTGTATTCTTTATTTCACAGAAAAGAGATACTAAAAACATTTCGATATACTGATTTCCTTTTTCTAGTATAAACATAATAAAAAATAAGCGTAAACATTAATCTAATTTTTTTCCAACAGAAAAGTCTGCAATTAATTAATATAAATTTATTTGTATACTTATGTATAGGTCATTAGTTTTATATATTTATAGTAAAGAGTTCAACAGTTGATTAAGATTTTCATGTTGCCAGGCGATATTAAAAAGTATTTATTATTGATGATTTTTATATATTCTACATGTCAATTATAGAAAGATTATTATAAATGTGCGTGTAATCTACTTTATAAGTGAATTTTTAAAAAAACTCAGACATCTTAGTTTCATTATTGCTCAAGAATTGCATCTTTCGATTTTCATTATCTAGAGGTGCAAAGCTTCATATCTTAATCCTCCAATTGCAGTTGCCAATCAGATACATCGTCTCTTAATTAATTCAATGCAAGTTATAATTGAGATAAACTAAAAGTGATTCTTTTCTTATAAAAATTTCAATCTATTTATCAAACTTTAAAATTGATATAACGCTATTGCAATTGCATTTCTTTTTTAATTTACTTTTTATTTACGCGAACGACTACACTTCTAAGACAACTAATATTTAAACATAGTTTTGATCTGTATTTTGATTGCAGAGATAACTGTCTTCCATTTTAATTTTTAATCTACTTAATTGAATATAAATATATGTATAAAATAATAATAATAGTAATATAATAGTAATATTGAGATATTTCTTAATAATACATCACAATAATTATAGTAATTTTAAATTTCTAATAAAAACATAAAGTTTATTTCTTTAATAAATTTATATATTGTGTTGTAAACTTTTTCTTTTAACAAACTCATCAATAAAACTTGTATAGTTTTACAATCAAGAAATAATTTTCAACTTAATCAAATGAATAATATTTTAATTTATAAATCTAAAAATAATTTTAAATGTAAATTTAATAAACAATAACAAAAGTAGAGAATAACATGTATAAGTTGACGTGCCAAATCTTCTTTTACTACACGAAACGCAAAAGTTGAATAAGGCTTTCATGTCTCTGGTGTACAATCTCGAGCCAACAGGTTGGACAGTTTCTTGCAGTCATGTAATGTGAAGAATGAAGGCAGGCGAACGACCTATGCCAAATTTAAATTCGTCGCGTGTATTCGCAATATCCGCTACTGATCGTTTTTAATCTTTCATGAGCTTTTTTGTGAGCTCAACAATGACTAATTGAGTAATTGCATTTAATAAATTCACTAAGAATAATTTTAGAAAAGTGTATTAAAACATTTAGTATATCTCTATTTTGAAAGTGCCAGTTGTAGTGGTTTATTAAGATTTTATTCGAAATATTAAATGAGAGATTCTTTGAATATAAATTACTGGCTTTTTGTATATAAATTATTACCACACAATACAAATTAAATAATTCAGCATAATCACATGCAAATAAAAATTTATTGTGCTTTTTTCTAAAGGACAATGCTTCTTCTTATTCAACATTTATGATAACATTTTTGTTTTGATGGCGCTCATGAAGATTAATTGAGAAAGTATTATTGGACTCTCAGTAGATCTTAGTTGAAATAAATCTTGAATGATTTGCAGTGTATAGTTGCGTGAAATTTATTACACTCTGTGAGACATAAACTCCATATTTGCATTTAATTACATTAATTTACAAAAATATGAATATTCCTTAATATCTAAATTTTAACTTGTCTAATTGTAAGAACATTGTAAAGTAATAATAATAAATGTTGATAACTTGGTAATAATTATAAAGAAATAACATTTTAATTATGCAATAACGGTATGAAAACATTTTTAATAAATAAATTTTACTTGGTGTGTGCCTCATTTTAATTTGTAACAATTGATGGCTTTTGATTCGACAAAGTAACTGTTTCAATTGCTACTCACAGTTACAATAATTGAAATTTGACTGAAATAACGACTGTCCCTTGGCATAACGGTTTTTTTTAGTCAGGTAATTTCATCACATACGTATCTCAGAGACTGAGTTTTTTCTCTCCTGCTACGGATGTGAAATTAAATCTGATTCTCGATTTGTTCCACTGCTTTCCCCCAATGTCATTCGTACGACTCCCCCATCGCATCCTAATTGAATAATGTATGTCGAACGGTTTACTTGTAATGTATATCGTTGTGTGATGCTCCACTGATCTCGAATGCACAGTACTGTGAAACAAGATGTACTGCTTTATGTCATACATTTAGTAATCGCAAAAACGAACATTTGTGCCACTGTTATCATACCGGGAATTACATTTTGAAATAAAATTATTTTACTGAATGTTTACTATATATTCACATATTAACATATTTTCCAATTAAATTAAACGTAAGTTTGTATATTCAACATTAATAAAATTGAATTAAATTGTACACAGGGCTGTTTACCAGTCTCTGTTTTTCAACTTCATTAAATTAAATGTAATTCACGATGTGATAATTAAGGCTATTTGTGCAAATTTGGAGACTTAATGACTTTAGGCGCCTCGGTCAACGAGAAGATTATCGTTTAATGGAACGACCGAGGAGGTAGCGGCTGCGTTCTGCTAGACTCAAGATGAATTCGCATCCGACAGAAACCGTATATAAGATACAGAAGCCAACCAAGGCAGCTTGCGTTGCACGTCGCATTGTATCAACTAACTTTACGAGCCAATGACCCCGTGTCGACGAGACACCTTGTTAATAATTTATCGTATCTTTGTGTTAGATCGTGATGAAATTACCAAGCTCTATGATTGTTAGTATCAGAAAGTTTTTTTTGCAAGTTTCATTTCCTTTTCTCACCTTCTTAACTAGATACCTGGATATTAATGTATCTAATTTCCGTGCAGTAATAATTTATTTTAGAATGAAATGTATATATAGTATACACAGTAAAAAAAAAAAACATTTTGTATTTGTGTTAGAAATAGTTTACTCAAGTTCTTGTTAAAATTTTTGTGTTGAATTTTTAACGTATACGAGTGTTTAACATAATGATTGTTATATAAATATTTTGTTAAATTGATATTTAATATTTCTTAGTGTCAATACAATTTATGAATAAATAAACAAACAAAATAAAAATAATATACATTTTAAAACATAAATTCTAAGATAAATAAGTTATGTGTTAATTTAATATATTTAAATGTTAATTTTATTGAAAAAATGTTTTCGTACTTTGTTTAGAAATTATATCATACAATATTATCTTTTGTGTTAACTTTTTTACATAATATCTGTATTAATTTCTATATATCATCGTGTATTAAATTAATACAAAAATTTGAGTTGATTATTTAAGACATGTAAAAAGTGTTAAATTTAACAGAAATTTTCCAACTGTGTGTGTATATGTGTAATATAATTTTAATATTTTTGATGAAGTACTAAAATATGGAGGTATATTTTATTAATACTATTTGAGATATATGAAAATACAACGTATTTTATGTTATCTTTGTATTGAAATCTCGGGTGGAGTGCGGTAATAATTAATCGAAGCTTGATTACTGATAATATTCGATTCACGCCGTTATCATGTGTGATTATTTTGTTAAAAATTCGATATTCGTACGCGGTGGAAATTATAAGCTAATTAGCGACGCGTACACGGTTGTTTGCGTAATTTCGATACCAGTTTAATATTGTGCAATGTAATAACCACATAAACTGTCACTAACGATATTAACGCCAATCAGAACAATGGCATTTAACGAAATCGCTAGAGTGCCGATAATGAGATATCAATATAATATTATTGTTATGAAGTATTTGCATGCTATCGGCAACATGATATTCCAAATATGTTATACGAATTTATTTAACTGAGTAAAATAATAGGGACTCTGTTGTATACATAAATCCCCGTGGCTTGAAACGGCAGATACATGTCTCGCGGCGCTACTCGATGCACAAAGTGGGAAGTCCTTGACTTAATCGTGCGACGTAAGTTAGTGGCTACGGATGTTGGTGACTTCGGTACTACCACTGACAAAGCTGGCCCTTGATACCTTGGAAGTAGGAAGAAACTGTAGGAACCCAACTACAGCCTCGGGGCGCTTGGATGAACCACGATAAACACACAGTATCCTGGGATTAACACGTTGCCCGCATTGTCTTCGGTCATTCCGCTTCCCCGGTATGCGCACAAATCTACACACGCGCGCATACCTATTTACTGACAGGCATAAACATGTAACGCCAGCGGAATGGCTGCTGACGAGGATCGTTAATTACAATTCCGTATTTATCTGAGGTTTAATCATCAGTAACATCATAAAAACTTAAAAGTATGTAAATAATAACTTAATTTTATTTGTGGCCAAATAGCTCACACATCTGGATGGTCGTGAGAAATAGAAGTGAGAAATTGTTTTGCGATCCTATTTTGTTCGCTCTTTAATTCTCCCACAAGTCGATGCGATTATCCGAACGTAAAATAAGTGGCGAGGAAACTTTGCCCGAAACTTTATTTTTAAATATCCACTTTACTCCATATCTAACGAGGTCTCTCGAATCAGAAGGGCGCAATTAGCATTGCTTTAGATTTCCACTCCGATTCGCCTTTGCTACGAAGTCGGACTGGTTTCTGATCTTATAACGATAATTGGGTAATGAGTTGGCAAACTAAGTAGACATACCTCCGGGCCAAAGTCTCAGGCTACGTCAGGAGAGTGAGGTGAAATCAAACCTCGGAGTTTAGGTACGATTTGCTAGTATGCACTACCGATCCTACTCAAGAATCACCGGCTGGACTCTCTTCCTTTCCTCTCCCTCTCTCTTCTTCCCCCTTTCTCTCTCCCTCTCGTCATTCCCCTTTGTTCCTCTCTCTCTCTCTCTCTCTCCCCCCCTCCCCCTCCCTCTCTCTTTCTCTCACAGCTGTTTCCGTTTGCGCTAGTTAGAGAAGCGGTACGTTCGCTTACGAAAGCAAACTTCCATCAGAGCTTCTGCAGACTTGCACGCCGTGACGGGTTTCTGAGAAGGGACGAAGCGGGATGGAATACGAAGCGGCGAGGAAGGTGCAAAGAGAGATTGACTGTGGAAATTTCAAACGTAGCTAGGATAGGAGAGCGAGAAGGTCTCGCCTCGTATTCCCCAGCGAACTTTAAATATTTGAGACGCCGTATATTTCCGACGTTTTATATAACGTCCATAAAACATGCAAACGCACTGAGTAAATTACGAAGTACGCCGAGAACAAATGTTAGGATACGTCACGCAAGCAATGTACTCGCAAGAAGGAATTATAACCAAAGTAACATAAAAACCTACAATTTTTTGCAACTGGAAACTGCAGTGCTCGAAATAGATTAATAACTATTCGTTTCTTTTCAGTTTTTTATTATTTAAAAAAACTGAATGACTTATTCACTACAATTACAGCGCAAATTGACTGTATTAATTTCTTAAAGTTAGTCAAGTCATAAAAAGTTGGAGTCATAAATTAAAAAAAAATTAAATTTGTTTTTTAAGTACCTACATACATATACAATGAAGAATTCAACAATATATAAATATATAAATCTCTATATTTGTTCTAATTTTAAGAAATAATACTACCTTTGTATAAATAATGCTTATATCTTTTTTATAAAAGTGCTTCGATTTCTTTTTTTAATCGAATTATGTATATTATAAACATTGTACTAAAAAATGTATTATTTTATTAATTTTTGATAATTATCAAAAGTGAACTAACTTAACTTAAAAAATTAAAATTTTCATAACTCAAAAAGAGTGATTTTTTTATTAGAAAACAAAAATAACATTTGATCATGTTAAGAATATATTTATTTTGCTGATATTATTTGATTAGTTATTGAATAATTTTTTATCGAGTTGAAAAATAGATTTTTTTTCTTTTCTGAGAAACTTAATTTTTTATGTTCTATCACTTTCAAAATAAAGAAGCGATGTCTTTTTTAAACATGAAGCATATTCCCTCTTCCTTTTCATCCTCTTTGTTAAGCTTTTCTATAAATATTAAATAATTTTAATCATAATTTGACTTTGTATAATAATATAATTTTATAACTAAATTACTTAGCAGTGATGTTCCTAAAGATATCTAGCGTAGGTAATATACCTGTCAAATATATTAATTTATACTGTAAAAATGTTTAAGTATCGCACGATCTTTAATGGCATTCTCTACCCGAGTTGTATATCTTACCCTCAAAGGTAAAATCGCCGATAATCGAGATCCAAAGAGCGTTATAGTTGGCTTTAATGCTGGGTATTCAGAGCGAGGTACAGTGTGCTCCGACACTCGACTTGGGCTGGTTCCAAGGTCCCTGCCGCCTCTCCGTACATACGTATATCACCCGCACACGTGCATACGAATTCACACACGTGCTGGACATTCGGGACGGTAACCATCCGTGTGCCCCAGGCCCCACCTTGACGTGTTCATGCACCGGTCCTGTCGTAAACTCCTGGAGTGCTCCCGCCGCTTCCTTGGCTCTATCGTCCTTCCTCTCGACCACCCCTATTTGTTACCCTCTTCGTAAAACCTCGAAGTGAAAGATTGGTCGAACCACCCGCTAACCTTTCGACGTTTCGCTCTTACTTTCGCGACTCTTATTTCACTTTCCTTCTTTTTTTCTTTTTCATCTTCTTTCTTATTGTTAGCGCTCCGTGTGTTTCATTGAACTCGATGTATCAAGAGATATAACCTTTACAATTGGCGACCGCTTATCCTTCGGGAATAATAAGATCAAAAAAGCGGTTTTGCATCTCAGTGAAGAAGCTCCTGTCTCGAATCCACGGTTACGTCGTTTCAAGCACCAATTATATGAATACGAAGTCATAACAGTTAACATTTCGACTGCCAGCTAATTTCGACATTGAGCTTAGTAAATCTAGTGTTTTAATATTTACTTAATTATTTTATGTTAGTTATTATACTTTATATTTATTTTATGTTTTAATATTATTTATATTGTCTCTTTAATATCTCAAATAAATTTAATAAGTTATTAATAATAACTTTTAATCGGAAATAAAATTGTCATCAACAAATACGTAATAGAATCCTTGCAAATTTTATGCGTCACTCAGATATAAGTGATACAGCAATTAAAATACTAAAGAATTCGATACAAATATTTAAAATATAGATTTTTTACAATACGATGACAAAAATAGGATATCTTAATTTTCTTGTCGCTAAATTTTAGGTATGCCATTATTAAATTTAAAAGTTATGAAATCATTGAATAATTATTGGAAAAGCAATTGCCTTATATTTTTTCAAACGTGTATTAAGATGGAAAAAGGTAGAAATCGATTCGGTTGTATTTACCGAAGGCTCAAGGAATGTAGGCAATATCCATTATTTTTGTCATAGTTTTACAATTGGGTGGGTGGTCTGATGTTCGCGTACATGTCCATTTGCGACGCGTATTTGCCTGGCTTTAAGATACTTCCATCGGTCCAATTTTTCGCAAGAATGTGACACGTAGCAATCTTGGTAACCTCGGGGCTATGCCGCGCAATTTATTGGCCACCGAGTGCAGCTTCGACAATTTATCTTCTCCCTCCGCTCCTCTTTTCTTCCCCGCGATCACACGCTATCTCTTTCTTTCTCTTTTGTTTCTTTCTCTTTTTCTCTCCCTTTTCCTCTGGATTTTTCTCTCTTTCTTTTGTCCTTTGCATTCTTTTTTTGTACCGTTTCTTCTCTTTCCGTCTCACTCTCTTTTTCTATCTCGACCATCGCTTACGATCGAGTTGAATCAACGTTGGAACGCTACCTCTGCTGTACCTGAACTTCGATATCTCAAACTTTCTGCCTCGATATTTTGCAGTATCGACAGTTATCGGGCTACAAACTCACGGTCTTGTGAATAATTTAAAACGTAATATTTTGTAGAATTCGTTTTACCTAATTTGCTGTTTTAGTAATGAAGTGATACGAGATTAATCGTATCGTTCGATTTTAACAGTACATTACGTCTGACAAATAATCGTCTACCCTTATTAATATGTCGCGTGGCAACTACATTAATGCCGTTAGAAATTTGTTCCTACAGAATGTAAAATAGCCCTTTCTGCTAAGAAAATGTATTTCTGCGAGACAATAAACAATCTCTTTTACAATTACATTATAATTAGGCAATAATATAATTTTAAACAACAATAAGTATTTTAATACATTTAACAAATATTATATATTCTAATATAGCCAAGTGTCAAAAAAATAACGAATGTTTTGTAGAAAAAAGAGAATTTTTGTCTTTCAAAAATGATTTGCAAAAATCCTCTTTAAGTACAAAGAAGAATACGTGAATGATTCTCAATTATATTTACTGATGATTATATGATCGAGAATTGTTCTTAGAATTAAAAAATTCTTAAAACTCTCAATTTTAAATTGTTCTTGACCGGGAAATAGATAACGAACGAGCGGGCAGAGTCGGAAGATTTTAGGCCGTGCTGAAAGGCACGTTGCGTAGCAAAAAGGAAAGAAAATCGAAATCTGCAGGTGTAACGCCTGCAGCGACCGGGCGATAAAATGCACGCAGGCCCTCGATGCAGGGAGGACGAAGAAACCGTTCGCGATCCCTCGGGCTCGATAAAAAATGCAGTGATCACATTTCGGCAGAGACTTCGGAATCTTCAAACTATCTCACCTTCTTTGATTCTCACCTCTTCGTACCTCCAGTCGTCTTCCTTTCTCGATCGGCGATACTGCTCGCCATCCCTCGCAGCACTTGTTGTACGTATCGCTTTTAATATTTTTTCGCGATGCTTTGATGTAATCGTTCTCCCCGAAAAATTACCTTCGCTTGAGTGGATCAGCCTTGCGATTCAAGTCAACGAACTTGCCGGCAATATATATAATTTCACGCGATTTCAAACAACTGCAGACGCTCGATTATTTGAAAAATAATTCTACTTATTTTTATTCGAGATTTTGATTAGTGTAACATAGTCAATGCTTTTTTTTTTGCAGTTGCTGATAATTGTGAGACCTAATCGGCTTAATTTCGTCGAATTAGTTATTTTCGAGAAACATATTAAAAAAGCCTACTAATTGTAACGACTTGGAACAAAAGTCGCATACTTATTCACCGCCGTACTCGAATTACGTTTAACAGGTGGTTTGCAAGTAAGTATCACGAGATGCTGCGGCTGTGATTCATACTTGTAATTTCTGATGTACGGCATCAACATTCTCTTTAAATTGGTCTTCGTAATCGATATTGGCGTTAAATTGCTCAATGATGCGTTGAAATTGGAACATAAAAGACCAATCAATTTAGAAATTAATTGCATTTTTCAAACAATTATATTTTAAATGTTTCTTTAAATAAAAGAATTTTAGTCTAAAAAGAGTATTGAATATTGAACATTCAAAAATCTAGAAATTATAATTAAATTCCATTTTATATACAAATACATACGAGTGTATAAAGCTTGTGCGTTGTACTGGTTTTCGTATAATTGCTGATTGCCGTTATATTAGTAAGCACTGTCATAAAGATTAATTAATAATACATTTGACAAAATGAATCTTTCACATTCTCTTCATAGCTCTGCCAATACGAGCGCAATCCAGTCCGAGACTCCAGGCGGCTGGTCAAGCTGCGGCAAGTGTCTAGACGACATGAGGCTCATGCAAAGATTAGCGATCAGCGGACTGCTGTCCGTGATCCTGATCCTTCTTCTAACCGGAACATTTATAACACGACGCGATCTCGCGAATGTCGTCGAACGAGGCGTCGCGCCGGAAGAACGCAACGAACAGTTGAATCCGGCCTGGATACAAGATAATGTGGTTCCAGGACAAGATGAGCCTGAAATCGAAGATAAAGATAAAGATAAAGATCGACGTGTAGATATCAGACATAAACAATTTGAGCCTTCGGTGGTTGAAACGCCAGCTGTATCTATTCCTGGCATTTACGTTATTAGACCGCCTAATCCACCTTTGGATGATGTGACCAATCAGCGCCGTGAAAAAGTTAAAGAGGTAAGAGCGTATCTGATTTTTATTTTGCATGATAGTGTTAAAAAAGAGTAAAAGAATATGCAAAGGATTATATTCGAAGAGGTAAGTTTCATAATCAAGTTATTATTAGTTTTATATTAAATATATATTTATTTTTTATTATCATGATTATTTTTTCGTATATATACATATACACGTATATTTTTTCATGCGTTATAACATTTAACACTGATTCAATCTTTTACGTTTTATTTTGATAAATGTATTTAAAACAAAATATCCATTTTCTGCATTTGAAACGCATATTCAGACCTACATTTTTTGAAAACTCATTTTATTCGCGGGATAGTTTTTACCGCTGCCACATCATTTGTCACTGCAGCATCACAGAAACGGCGGAAATTAAAGAGATTCGTAAAAGAAAACCGATGAGCTCTTTGTTCATTCTTCCACATCAATATTCGCGTTTAGATTAGGATCACAAGTAGAAAAAATAAAGGAAAATCATTCGAAATGATAAGTAAAGATGAATAAAACGATATTTTTTTTACGTAATTTTATGTAAGATCTAATTCGACTCACGATTGATGGATTCGAATAAATTGCTTTAAAATTCAGTCATATGCCAAAAGAATGGTACTGACGTATCTAAAAATTTATATGAATGCAGATGAAAGTTGTACGAAATTGTATTTTTATAAGAGTACAATATATTTACCAAAAGAAAATTAATTTCATAAATTTCAATATTTACAAAAAGAAAATTAACTTCATAAATTTCATGAAATAAAAGAAGTACAAATAGGTGGAAAAGCATATATATGTTTGCTATGCAAGATTTCAATCCTTAATAGCAAGATTAATCAATCGCGACATATACTGAGTTTGTCCGGAAATGGACAAATGGAACTCAATCAATTAACTCTCGAGCAACCGACAGTTGCTAAAAAAAAAAGAAAAATGTGAATGACAGATAACTGTCCAGTAAAGTGTCAAACTGGATTGACTGGCGCACGAATGTGTCATGTTCCATGACATACCTAGTATGACTAAGTTGATCCAATGCAACCCTCTCAATTTAAAGTTTAATCGATTCTTGTCCTCTTCGTAGTAACATATGACGAGCAGGTGCTCGTCGAAGAGAAGATCCGATCATACTTCGATGGGCAGGTTAATTAATTCGATTGTATTCAGCATCATAAAATTGACATTCCATCTTTTTATCTGAAAACGAACGAGAAAACTGTTACATAATACTTGACATATTAGTATTTTATCGTTTTATTATATTTTTAATAGTAATACTTCACCAATATTTTGTCAATATTTTTTATTATTTTGTAAAATATAAAATTACAAAGGATAAATGTAAAAATTAAATATTTTCTCTTGCTAACCTATTTTTAATCGGTGACACCATTTTTGTTTGAAAAAAAAAAAAAGATAATGTAACGTAGTTCTATTATTAAAACTATAATTGATTAATAAAACTATAATATTGATTTTAGAACAAAATTAATTAATTGTAATATCAATAACATATATCAGCACATTTTATGAAATTAAATAATTTTATTAATAAAAGTTAGATATTGATCACAAAAAAATAATGCAATTATTCAACCAATAATGTATGCTTGCTATGTAGTTGTCGTAAAAATGTCTCTGTATAATAAAATAGATCGTATTTTGATAACAATTGATTGCAAGTTAGTCGGATTATTGTGCGGAGGCAATCATTCGACACAAAGAGATTTACTGGTGAATTGATATAACTCGTACACAAAGTATAATATTTTAATTAAGCGTTTGCAATTAATCTTATGATATGCGTTTAATTGTTTTCAAAATTGTTTTTTGTTTTGCAAAACAACGTAAATAAAAATTAATAACGTTAAAAAATTGATAGGAGACAATAATTATATACAATTTACAAACAAAATGTTTTTTATAATTGTAAGATTATTTTACATAATATAACATTCATAATATGTATATAAATTTAATTGTTAAAGATGTTTATAGCGAGAATATTTTTAATTAACACTTATTTATATTTAATTATATAATACAAAGAGCACTGGAAAATATGATAATACGACATATTATTGTTTAAAGTGTTTGAATTTTTTAATTAAATCATTATTATAAAAATATTTTCCGTGCAAATTTCATTTAAACTTCAAATTTTATAAATTGCATTTCATCTTTTTTCCATACACTTACTTAAAATAAAACTAAAAATCTGAAGTAAAACAAGAAAACTAATTGATGTACTAATAAGTGTCGACACATCAATGCTCATTGATTTAATTCAGTTTATGTTTTGGGTTCATTGCTTTGTATTTCCTTGTCTTTATAGTCAAGAAACGCGATGGCACTAAACTCATTGCGCAACCTCATTGATGGCGTCACGACTGGTGATTTCAGACGAAATGACGGAAATTGCTACGTCGCTGTTCTTGAATAATTCTGAACCAAGAAACGTGGGTAGCCATCAGGCTAATTATTTTTAGTCGAGCTAATGCAGTAGGCGTGACCACCCATTATCATGCTACGGAGTCGACGCTGATTAAAACGCTCGCGCATTTTTCATGCCCGCACGTTTAAGGCGTATCTCCATTTCATTTAATCGCGCATATCAGATATTAAATTTTCACCTTTTCAAACTTGAAATAATTACTGTTCTCAACTACGAGATATTTAAAGAAAAGCAAATTTAATTGTCTAGAGGATATTGTAAAAAGTCAAATATGACAAGCATTTATAGACATCTTTTTTTAAACTTTAACTTTTACTTCATTCACATTTATTTATTACTTTTAGAAATTATAACTCCTATGTTGCATATATATTGTACTATTGAAAGGTTTTTAATAACTCTTTTATAATAATAATTACAAAACGGATAATAAAATAAATGAATATTAGAAGAATGAATATTGAAAGTACCAAGGTTTTTTCAAAAAATATATAGTATCTTAAGCTTATAAGAAAAAAAGAAATATTTTCTCCAGACACGATATTGATTTGCTACTACGATTATTATAGAGTTACTGCATTTTTTAATTTTACTTTATAAATTGTACATTGTACTGTAATAAATTGTACTTTCCTTAATTTTTGTATAAGAAAAATTTGAATATTTTAGATCTTATTATGAATTGACAAATTTACAAAAACATGATGAAAGATCATAAGATTTTTAAATTTGTATCATATCGTGTGATTATTTGTTCAATGCGAAGTGTAGTGCTATTAGCCTAACATTCTTTCGCTGACTCCAGAGCTGCAGGTGCTTTGTTATGATAGCGTCTATAGGATATATTCTCTTCCTCGCGAATTAGCACTTAGAGATCTGGAAATTTCGTAGGAAGATCCAAGAGCAAACGGCGTGAACGGCAGCTGCGGGAGTCCGACAAAGTCGCATTGTCTATCGAGTCGTACAAGTTGGGCACAATGGTGGCGGCTTCCTTTAATGAAAGATGCTAGTTAAGGGAGGCAGGATAGGATAATGATAGAAGTATGGAGTTTGCGAAGCAGGACGAGGCGAAAGGGAGCAGAAGGCGAGAGAGCGAAGGCGCACAAGCTCTTCTGAAGCTACCTTTCATCCGCGGATCTCGCAGAATGGCGCAAGAGAAGAGAAATGGGAATGCCAGTTCCACATTGGCTCCACTTAGTAAAGATTAATTCGCGTTGGTTTGAGAGCTTCTATACAATACGCAACTCGCCTAACAATAATAAACAAAGCTATAACTACTCTAAATCCCGTTGAAGGGTCACAAGCTAACAACGTGGATGCAGGATTTCGAGGTCTCTTCTGTCATCTCATTTCGTTTTGTCTTCTCTTCCTTTCTTTATCTTTCTCTCTCTTTCTTTATCTCTCACGCGACTTTTGTATCTACTTCTATGTCAACTCTTTTAGGAACGGACATATATGTATATGTATATCTCGGGTCGTTTGTACCTAAACTCGTTGCATTGAGCTAAGTTGTATATGTGCCAAGAGACGCTCGAGATGAGTAGAATTTCCTACAACATCCTTTACATAGTGGTTCTCATGGTGTCATTTGCTCTCATACTTCCAACTCGAGGTATATGCAACACGTTGCATGAATATGCATTTATATTTCTTTCTACTATGCGCTTGGTTTCAATTATACAGTAGCGCCTTTGCGCATCAAGAGATGCATATACTATACCTATTCGCAAGACTTTAACTATAGATATCTGATAAACGTATAATATAAAGTAATGAGAAATTTAGAATGTCAAGAATGTTTCCGCACACTGATGAATTACAATAAATAAATTTATTAGTTTAAAAAATCCATACGACTCACAAAGAATGAATGCCTCATAAATTTACAGCTTTCGTTTTCACCAACATTTAACCGTAGAGATACGTCCTAAATTTTACTAATTGCATTCAAATGAGACCACGCATAATTGAGTGTTCTGTGATTTTCGACTTGGATTGACTTATGTAAAATATATAAAGGATGATGCGCTTGTACTCGGTTTTGGAACTGCTCTATGCATAGTTTTAATGTATGCATAGTAAATTTTATAGATCATAAAATGGATCAATAAATGGAAAATTATTAGATATTAAACTGTTTTCATCTGAAAAATCTGTTTTTATATCGTTTTATATTATACCGATTAAATGCCGTGATGAATGATTGAAAATCCATCAGATTTCAAAACAGAATGAATTTGTCTTTTATTCAATTTTTTTTATGTATTTAATTTTCCTCTTATATTTTGTTATTGATTAATTTATTTACTTTTTATCTCTGTTAATAATTAATATTAAGTTCCTTCTTGCCTTGATTGACTTTTCCTCCAAAGTACAACGCGTAAAATGTGTTCGCTTCTTTATGCGCGACTGGCGTGGTTAGATTTTTATGCGCGAAGCGTTTTTAAAAGGCTTCATGACGTTGACCATCGTACATGCTCACCATATCACAGGTGAAAAAAGATATCGCATATACGGGGGCACGCTATTCTTGATGGTGTTAGTTCTAGAAAGCACGCGCGTTTGATGTACATACATACATGTATATGCGCGGATGTGTGAGTATGTTGACGGAGGCAGAGAGTTTGGGATACTTTCACAAAATCACGGTGGGACGCCGACGCGGCGGGACGACTGGGACGGTCGTGGAGGGCAATAAATAACGTAAATTGAAAACCGCGGGAAATAAAGAGAGGAAATAAAAGCGCCACGGTTAAGTACACTTATACGTGCCCGGTATCGGCAATACACCCGCGCACACGCAGACCCAGCGATGCGCATTTGTGTGCATCTCCCCTAGAGTATCCAAAGCTTTTGCTTTGTTTGTGTACCATGCATACTCAATCGTCTGACGGAGCATCGCCCCACAATCCCTCACCTCTTGTTCCTCCTCCATCCTTTTCCCTTCACCTCTTCTCTTTTCCCTTTTCGCCGAAGCTGCGCTGCTGCTTTTCCTCCCTTCCAGCGTGCATTTTGTTTATTAATGGAAATGCGTGGAGCACAGGCAATTTGAAAGGATATTTTCTCTCTCTCTCTCAAAACGCGAGAGAGCTCCCGCGGGTGCTCTGCAGAATTCATATCGTCTGCGATGCCCCAACCTGCCGCGGTTTGTCTACGCGTGAGTAATGCGCGTAAAATAATGAATTTATCCATAAGCTTGAATTAATTAGAGGCAGATTTAAAACACATACGAGTTTCATAATAAATTTTCGCATATTTTATCAAAACGCCACGTCTGAAGAAACAAGAATTACGAACTAGAAAAGAAAGATGTCAAATGTTCTGTAATAACCGTCTTTATTTATTTTATCTCAAATTATCGAATACGTTCGACGCTTTAAACGGTAGTTTCAGTCCCAGACATAAATATATCTAAAATATGAGTAAAAATAAATCTTGCATAATTTTCGCCGATTAAAATAGACATTTCGCGCGACCGGTGCATCGCTTTTTCCGTGTCGGTGCTTACTACTTAACCACATTAAATGGTTTTAATGGATTACTCTCGGATTACAAAAGCGAAAAAAGAAGAAACGTGGTCTTCCGGACGAGTCGAGAAGAGAACCCGGTTACCACGGAAGTGACGTAACAAAGAGAGAATAATTGAACGAGGCCACACGTCCGACACGAGGTTTTGCCTTCTCCTTGTCCGCCTTGCGGATCTTCTCCTCTCCCATGTCGCTCCTCACCATTCCCTTTCGATCCGTCGACCGACACCGAGGCTAATGGTTTAATCCTAACATGGATGTTAACCAGATTACCGGCTACAGGTCCGACATGTGCCGTGCATTCGCCGCGGTTTCTACGGAACAAATTATCCACGATTACATGGATAATAGCGGAAGGCGTTGAACGACGCGACGCGTGATGCCGCCGTCAACCCGTACCGTACGATCGTCCTCTACAATTTTCTGCTTCGCCAACCTGCTTTCTAAGCTGACGTAATAACGCGATATCACTGCTTTTCAAGCTCCACGGAATTTTGCATCTTTACTGCGACAGCCCACTTCTCAACGTTTCCACCCTCACACAGTTATCGCGAGTTTATCACCCTTTCAATATAGACTGGGAATTTTGATAATATTTTAGTAATATTATATGTGAAATTGGTAGAATTTTATATATTATATTATTAAAATAATATCGCAAGTATATTATTATTTTCATTTAATGTGATTATGTATTGCGAAAAGTTGCAAGAAGTACACTACTATCATTTATGAATTCGGGAACATTTAAAATTTTCTCACAATTTCTGAAAAATTAAATTTAAAAAAGTATTTCAAAAATTTTGGAAAAACCATGTAAATCAAGAATATTATTCAAAAAAGGCAAATCGAGAATATTATATTAAAAATTTCCTTTCCTTTTTCTTTTTTTAGTAAACTTTAATTTTGAACATCATTTTGTGTAAAAATAAGTTTTTACACAAGAAATTCGGTATTATTGCGAAAAATTATTATACTAATTTAAAAGAAAAACTTTGTTAAAACTAAGAAAGTTAACTTTAAAATACACTTTTTTATTAATTTTTGTTTGATGATATTTCAACATGTTACAGCGCTACAGAGTAAAACAAAAATATCGGAAAAATATTAATTTTCAATTTTATATACAATAATTTAGGAATAAAATATCGTAGAAATTAAACGACAAATTTATATAACTCCATCTGTTTTTTAAAATATATTTTTGAAAACTCCTCTACGATGTTTTTCATCGAGATATTTAACTTTTCGCGATACAAGAAAATTGCAAGCGTCGCCAAATTTATGAACTGCAGTGTAAATCCGATTCACATTTAAAAGTGAATGTAGGTAATTGTAAAATAACACGTGTTTCTCTTTAACTTTCATCTCGCGGTTCTTCGTTCTCTTTAATTTTCCTTTTTTTTCTATTACAACCGCAACGAGGAGAGAGAGAGAGAGAGAGAGAGAGAGAGAGAGAGAGAGAGAGAGAGAGAGAGAGTGAGAAAGAGAGGGGAGCGGAGATCCTTCTGGTAATGCCACTGGCCAGGTCTTTTCGATATTATATTGCCCCTAAATTATGCCGTCATAAAAACGTGATGAAGCGACCATAACCGCGGGTGCCTGACAAATAACTCGAAAAATCAAGAGAATCAGAAATAATGAATGAACTGGACAACATATTTGTTATTCACGGAATAGTTTACGCGGCACATCTTAAAAGCTCGATATCTCGATACTTTGACTGCGCATACCGTTAGTTATAGAAGAGACATTTTAGAATTCTAAGATATTGATTTGTATTCGAGATATCTACATTTTTAGTATAGTAATTAATTATACAATTTTATTCTGAATTTTTATATTTTCATAATAAAGTTTTCTATTCTTGATGAGAATACTATACGTATCTCACAATATATGAAAATACTGATTTTTAAAGAGTAATTTTTACGTGAAGGACCTTTTGTGTATCTGATAAGATATAAAAGATGTGCTCCATTAACAATCCCTTAATTTGGGTGAACCTGTTAATGTCAAACGTTATTGTCGTCAATTATATGACTTGATCAAAAAATAAAAAAAAATTACTTATATTACGTGTAAATTATATAAAATTAAAAAGGAAAGACTTCTACATCTAATATTTTTATTAATTACTTTTATTTATAAATTCGATACTTTTAAAGGAAGTACAATTTAGGTGTAAAATCATACCTTTTGTATTTTACAAAAAAACTTATATCAAATTAATTTGTTATGGGTAAAAAGTTAAACATATAATAAAGACTTAAAACATCAAACTATAATTTCCAATGTTTATTTGCGTACAAATCAATATCAAATGGAAAATATAATAAAAAATATCTTAAGTGATACGCATTTGGCAACTCTCGCCTAAACAATTACGTGTATAATTGATATTATTTTATGTAAATCGTAAAACAGTAGACATTTTTATTTTTTAAATGAAAAGTTTGTATTAATTTCTTGCAATTTTCTAACGCAGATGATGAAGCATGGCTGGGACAACTACGTACGGTACGCATGGGGGAAAAACGAATTAAGACCAATCTCGAAGAGAGGTCATAGTGCCAGTATCTTCGGAGCTTCGAATATGGGCGCGACTATCGTCGATGGACTTGATACTCTTTATATCATGGGTCTCCACGACGAATTCAAGCAAGGACGCGACTGGATTGCCGAGAATCTGGACTTCGATATCGTGAGTACAACTTTCAATTATGTTTTTATATTTGTATATTTCTCAATAACGTGCTTCAGCGATATACTTATGCTGAAATAATCATCGAATCTTAGCAAATTATATTGTATATCTTTTAAAAGTGACATACAAAAATACTTAAATTTTTAGCAATCAAATTAGAAATAGTTAATTTTTGTACACAGTCCAAATAAATCTCATAAACTAGCGTTTCTATGAGTAAAAACAAATGAAAAATAAAAAAGACTGATTGACGTGTTCTTTAAAAGTCAAAAGAATAATATTTTGTTTTATTTTAATATATCGATAGATTGAAATAAATATATTTTTATAAGTTCATAATACGACGAACTTAGTATATTAATAATTATATATTGATATTAAATAATTTATATTAAATAACACATATTTTTGATAAATTATCTGTCAAGTGCTCATTTAATCGTCTTCTTAGAATTTGGCTGACGTTTGTCACGAGAGAATTTAACTAAACATTTATCTGTTTCTGTGCTAAATTTATTCTTCTTATTGTTAGAAATAGTTTTCTGTTTGAAGTTAAATTAATTTAATGTCTTTTCTCAAAAGTAATGCAAAAAATTTAAATAATGGATATGATATTATATCGTTCTCATTATAATATTTTACACGATGTAAAAAATAATTCTAATATAAGAGTAAAACAAAAATTTTAAGTTGTTTTAAATTTGCAAGCACAAATATTTCTTCTGCGTCTACTTCTTTGAAGAATTTCTGCAGTTTTTCCTTTCATGACTGCAAAAGTACAGTGATGTCTATCTAAGTGAAGGTATCACGATGAAAGTTCGACATTCGCCGACACGCGTCGAAACCAATTTCGTCCTGAGTCAACTTACCTAACGCAGCTATGTCATCGTCTCCTTTTTCGTGAGCCCCAACGGAAGCGAACTTTTGATATAGGCTCGCGTCTGCATACACTATTCCTCCTCCGCACCATCTTTCCTTTACTTTTACGTTATACAACATTCCGGAAATGTGTTTGCTCGAAGAAGGTCCCGTTCTGACGAGATGTCGAAGACACCCTTCGATTTTCTCTTGGCGCGCGACCTATTTAGATAAAATCTAATAAAGAAATAGAATAACATTATCTCATAGATGTTTTTAGATGGAAATTTAAATATAAAATTACTTCTTTGTACATCTCAAAATAGATTTCAAAATTAACATGAGTTTTTTTCAAATGAAGAATCCATAATTATATAATTTTTTATTGTGATATAAGAGTAAGTAGCATAAAAAGATAAAGTAATACTCTCTGCATTAAGGATGACTTCAATGATCTTCGCATATGTTGTCAAAATTGTCCTCAGTAACAATCATGAAGTTTTAATCGTCGTATATTGGTTATTATAAAGTTATTAACAATAAAACTTAATTACCTTCTCTAAAGATAAAGATATATTTAACTTTATTTGAATTTTTACATAGCATTTTAAATAGCACATTATGCGTATATTTGCGTATATAAAGAAATACATGATCGGCGAAGAGGCTCCAATATAATAGAGGTGTAGTATATTTTATCATATACGTATACTGTGTACTCCTACCCCGAAAAAATCTAACTCAAATCAAATTCAATGAACTGGAGGATCTTGCTTGGGAAATTGGAAATCTATGTGAAATTGTACAATTACAATCTCGTTTCGCACTGTAAGCAGAAGGCAATATGAAATGGACCTTCTAAATTCTTGTACGATTGCATGGATTTCCAGCAGACGAAGCGATTCACTCTACAAAATTTTGTTTTAATTATATTTGTTTTGTGGAAGTGTAGGGCTCTACTCTTCTCTGCCAACTATTTCTTTAAATATGCAATTATGCATATAATGTATTTATATAAAATTCGTAAGTTTAAGATAGAATGAAACACATCTTTATATCGTCAACTTTATTTATTAATATTTTTTTAATAAGTAACGAATGATATAAAATCATTTGATTATCAGAGAAATAATTTTGACAACATATGTCAAGATCGTTCAAATCAGTGAAGTCGCCACTAATGCAGTTTTACCGCATATAATATTGAAAAGAGAGGAGAACGAAAAAATCAGACAGAAAAGCATAGAAACATTTAACTTTGTTAAATTAACTTTTATAAAAATTTGACATAATCTTTTGAAAATCGCACATGTTCACTTTGTCACTGTGTGGATATGTCATCGTGACCTTGAAAAACGAGAGAGAATCTTATCTTTAGAGAACAGGACCACTGAAATATCTCAAATCCCTGACTGGATCCAATATTTTCTCGATAAAATATTACAACGGACCAT
This sequence comes from Trachymyrmex septentrionalis, assembly GCF_001594115.1. Lineage (NCBI taxonomy): Eukaryota > Metazoa > Arthropoda > Insecta > Hymenoptera > Formicidae > Trachymyrmex > Trachymyrmex septentrionalis. The sequence goes on from NW_017305916.1 coordinate 1,468,178, forward strand.
TTTGTAGGGCACAAATTGTCAGTTTAAAGTTCCTACATAAAATATTTCACTGCCACATCAAATATTTTCTTTGTGTGACGAATGATAAAGTGGAAAGAATTATTTAACAATATCTTTCCCAAATATTTTTGTAAATTAAAAGTTTGTGGACGGAAATCTATCTTTGGATTTTGTTGAACTTTTAAGTATTATAAATAAAGTATTGGCTATCCGAACAAAGTCGAATTAAATTCGATAAAGGAGCATAGGAGCCAATTTGCAGGATGTACGTGCAAGTGTATTAAACAATTTCTTCGAATTGGCTCTTATGCTCCTTTATCGAATTTAATTTGACTCTTGAGTATTATAAAACTTATCTAATAATAATTACAATTTACATATTCAATAACGAATGTAAATAAAATAGTTAATAGAAATTGGACTTTTATTTTGCATTCTTTTTACACTATGTAATAAACACATATTAAATGTAGTCGCATATTTCGACAAAAAGAAAATAATAAGAAATATTAAATATTAATATTA
>NW_017305916.1:1468802-1475644 GCF_001594115.1 Trachymyrmex septentrionalis
GATATATTTATTTTATTAAATATTCTTGTCAGAACATTCTGCTATCAGAATACAAAAATCGATAATGATTTTGAAGATTTGTTACCTTTAAGGCAGTCCTGATAAACAACACATTTAAGCGCTTAATTAACTTATAATCGTTATGTAAATCGATGCCTGAGGTATTTCTCTGTCAGTGCATACGGGAAGAATAAACTTAAGCGTTTTCACATGGCAGTTTCGTAAGTACCGAACCAAGAAACTTAGCCCGGTTTATCCAAAGTTAGTAACAGCCTCCTACACTCTCCGACTCCTCAAACTCTTCTCTCGCAATGTTCCGTCGGATTTCTAAGTGGATAACTTGCTGTATTAGCTGCTTTTGGCTTGCGGTAACCAGCGTGTCAACCACGTTAGAAGTTATGCCTATTGTTTTGCAGCTGTTTCTGAAACTCTTTCGTCTCTCATATCATTTTAGCTACAAGGAATGCAAAATTACATCAATGTACATTAGATATAATTCTATACGGCTCTTATTCTTTCATAATTTATTTACTATTTATATATTTATTTATTACACATATATGCATACATAGAAAGACAATTTATATTATAAATTTTTGCCCATTTATAGTTTAGGACTTTTTACAATAATACTTTTTACTCTTTTAAATTTTAGAAATATTACATACAGTAGAATAAAATTATTAAGTTATATTTATAAAAGTTGGATAGCCAATTGAAAATACGCATAAACATAAATTTCATTTAAATATTAATATTTTACTGTTATTACGTAAACAGAATTATCTCAAAATTGTTGTTACGTTTGGCATCTGAAATTGAAAAGAATAAGAATGACTTAAATATCTTATATTTCACGACACGTTTAATAAGAACGGTAAAGAATAAAATTAAAAGGCGGCTTGACAACGATTCATTTTAGTTATTCGCATTTGGTCAGCGAAATAAATTTCAATGGTCGATATGAATGAGATGACCAAAGGAATACCGTGCAATATATATTGCCTGCAATGAGATTTATATAAGAATGAAAACAGCGTGGCGAGCGCAAGGGCGCTCGAGCTAGGTGGGAAGTGAGATCATGAACGGGTTATATGGACTTGTCTGCGATTCGGACGAGCGATAAATTCGGTAAGGAAGCTGCATCCGAAGGGGCCTAACCGCTCCAAGTATAAAACGATGAGTCGCATCGCGTATTATGCGTTGAAGATGCAGGTAGAGGAGAATACAAGGTACTGGCCGTAACATCCAGTATCTGACACCGTCATTTCACGTTAATATATACGCACAGCGATACAAGATTAAAGAAAAGAACAATGAAATATACATATTTTATGTACGACAAAGTGATGTTTATATTGCTATCAGTTTAAAATGCTATATTCACTATTACAAGATTACTAAAAGCAATATTACGTAACAAAGGATAATAGCAAAAAATTTCCACATATAATCTTTATGCACAATTATTGAAATTTTGTATTAATTTATCAGCAAGAAATATGCACATGATGTTATTGATGCAATAGATTAAATCTTCTAACATAGTATTGATGTTAAATAAATTAAACAGATTTATATAACTTTTATTTGCACTTGCGTTATACATATAAACACATATTTATTTTCAGTATAAGCACGATAATATGAAAATATTTTGCTGTAGATCTATTTACTTGTATATCTGCAGCTAAGTTGGATATTTTTTTAATTTTGTCAAGTTGAAATCAGAGCAATTGTAAAAAAAAAATTATGTAATTTTATTTCGCAGTTTCCACAATGAATAAAAAAGTATTTAACAACAGTCGTGTATAAAATTTTTCTTTTAAAACTTACAATTAAATATAATAATGAACGTATATTAAACGTATTTTTATAAATCGCGTTGGTGACATTAAGCTGCAACGACTTTCCATTTATTTTAGAAGTCTGTTTGACCGGTTCTAGCTGACTTGTTATAATAGTATAGCAAGCTATAGAAGTTTATTGTTTACCTCTTACTTGATATATTTTTATATTTTTCTTTTAAACATTATGTTTTCTTGATATTATTAGTCTAAAAATATAAACAAAAATGCATTATGGTGCCTAATCCGAATTCTTGGAGTTAAATGATAACAGTCTTCTTGACTACATTGTTCAAATCTTTATCTGAAAAAATATACACACATTAAAATATTACTTAAATAGAAAGATAGGTACAAATAATAATTAATTATTGATTCAATATTGATTTCAATAAGCTTATTCTGTTAGCAATTTCTTTCGCTCTTTTAGAAACTTATGGTCTCAACTTTTGCTACTTCTGTTACAATTTAACTTTTCTTAAAATTTATTCCAGTTTAACCGGTTTTATCGTTACATCGCCATGGTCGAATAGTCTGTGAATGTGACAGAATCTTATTTATCGCTTTCTATTAAGAATTTCGTAATTCGATGACAATTTGAAGATGACTGAGTTCGCATTAAAAACTAGATACCGTTTATCGATACTTCTGTGAAGTTAAAACCTCATTTAAAAAAAAATAAACTTAAATTTTGTTAACTTCATAAAACGTAAAACGAAAAATTACGATATTTTTCCATTATTAGTACTATAGCGTGTGTTAATAACTTTTCTATTGAAATATTAACTTTTTAGCAGTAGCATTACATTATTGAAAATAAGTTTTTATTTTACTAATTTTATTCAAAAATATTTTGAAAAAAAATGTATCGGTATCCGAATTTGTTAATGTATTAACGCATAGCCTTTTGATGAAAAGCATTGTATTTTAGTGTTTAATGTTATATACACTTTCTCAATTATTAAATTTAATTAAACTATAGCTCTTGGACTTTTTGATACATTCTTATACCTATTTATAAAAAATAAATGTGTAATCCCAAGTAGGACAGCAATGCTTACAAAACATTAAAAAAGCGATTATATGCGCTTTTTTAGCGCTTTGTTAACGCTTTGTAAGCTGTGTGTTACTTGGGATACTAATCACTAGAGGATTAATATTATTTATAATGATATTCAAAAGAATATTAAGAAATATACATATAAAGTACATAATTAAGTATATATACATCAGCAATGTTTTGTCATCGTCATATAAAGTAAATGTACTAGTTAATAGATATGATCCCATTATTGAATAAAGCGATAAAAATTTTAAATATTAAACTTTTAATATGTGCGACTCTAAATTAATTTGTTTTATTAAATTTTTAAAACAACGAATTTATTTAGACATTTAGTTATACATATTATTAAAAGCTTAATATTTAAAATTTTTGGTATTTTGTCTAATAATTGTGAGCCATGTCCACTGACTGTACATTCGCCTTAATACATAATGTTTTATTTTGTGCACATTTTTCGTACTTACGCTTTGATATGATACGCCGTAAATCAATTTAGAAATCTTCTTGTATGCTTTTGTTGATGTCAATCAATGTCGATTTAACTGTTTAGAAGAATGAACATTTCGTCTGTCAGCTATGCACAAATCGCCGTACAACCTCCGTTATTCGTCGATATTAAGTAAGTTGCGTTTGATAAGTATGCAGTGTGGCTCTCGAAGGGCGGAACGGAAGGAAGGTTGCACGCTGAGATATGCGAGATACACGTATTGCGCAATTATGCTAGACCGCCTCGTCTAACAGCGCTATGCTCCAGCTATAGCACACATCGAAGAGACTCATACATCGCAAAATGAGTCGATCTCCATTACGCCTTATGCGCATCCCATTATGCGTGCAACACTTCGTGATGTTTCGAACAGATGTTGTACAATTGTCCCAAAAAGTCATTAAATTGAGATACCTGTAAATATCTGTTGTTAGAATTAAGCCTTGAGTAAGATTGTTTTTTATATAGAAAAATTGTTATTTTGATATATTAGTATAAATTAATTGTTTCAATCAATTGTTAAAATATTTTATAAAATGTTATATCTATTGTCATGAACGATGTCATTGTCATGAATGATTAGAATATTGTCATGAATATTCTAATGTCACATTTTATAGACTAGTTAATATAATATTATTCAAAATTTAAAAAATATATGTATTTCTTAAAATCAGTGTCATGATAATTGTGCTATTAATGAAAACTTGTTTCAACGATTTGATTTGATTTACTTTGATTTGGATTCAAATAAATTAGGAAACAAAATTTCACTTAATCGATTGTAGCATAAAAAAATCTCTAATGGCACATCTCTAATAAAATGCTTAATATACTAACCTAAAAATGAATAGATTAAATTTTTTGAAATGAGATGTTATGTAACCTAAAATTACTATTATTTTCGAAACAAAAGCTTCTATTGCACTTACGAAATAAGTATTAATTTTTTTTGAAAATATAGGTACAATTCTTAATAACTTATATCAAAATAAATAAAAACTCATAGTACAAAAAAATTCATAGTACAAAAAAATACAATATTTTAACTTGGTCATAATGTTATAACGTTTTCTGAATATATTTTAAGAAATATATTTTTTTACTGTGTATACTCTGTTGCATTTTATAGAATATTACAGTTGAGAATTTAATGGGAAGACCAGAGCATTTGTCGTAAAAAGCTTCAAAGAAAACATAGTCTTTATTATGAGTTTTACTCATATTTTTTGTAGTTGTACTCTTCGCGATATCACTTGATTTAATAATAACTATTATTAAATAAGCGGAATTAAAATTCATAACATATATACGAGTAATCATATGTCTATAATTTTAAATGACCTAATCCTAGTTAAGAAAATAAGTGCTAAAATAAGTTTCTTAATGATTTTTTTTTAAATTATAAAGTAATTTCAGCAATAGAAATATAAGAATTACACTTTTATACATTTTTTAGAATAATACAATATCTACAGATATCACGAAGAAAATATATTTTAACAGCAAGAATAATTTGTCAGGTGTGCATAATCTAGAATTTGTTATTTTATTATTAATTTTTATTATTAATTTTTTGTTATTTATTACATAAACGTATTAGGATTTATCTCACAATATATATTAGATTATATATGTAGATTAGACTAAACTTACAGATTATCCAATATTTGAATAACAAGTAATATAAATACATTTATTCGATAATATATTAATCAATATATTTCCTTTCTTGAGGAAATGTAAGCTGAAGTAATAAATATTCTATTCACATTTACAACATTTTATTAATTAATATGTTAATCAACATTTATTTATTAGAGTCAAATGAACATCTTATAGTGACACACCATTTAAAGAATCAATTTCTCGGAAACTATAACAATTGACACTATGTATACTGGCTAACAGTTCAACCGTGAATAATACCCTTAGTAGCTGTGAAGATGACTTTTTTACTGCGTTTGCGCGAACTGGAAGTAAGAAAATTATTTTTTCCTTCCAGAGAATATATTTTCTTCATTCAAACCGTTGTTATTATATATAATTTTCTTAGTGCTACATTATTATTTACCACGTTTTCGCGTAAAGTTAAGAGACCTATTAACGAAATTAACCTACGCATTACTTTCTTTTTTTTATGAAGTACAGAACATTTTTCAGTTTAAAAGATATCGGATTATTACTAGCATCAGTGAGTAATAGTGTATCAAAAGTCAATGAACGAAAAAGAAAACAAATTCAATAGCATTTAAAGAAAATAAGAAATAAGAGAAATTTTTTATTCTATTCTTATGTATTCCAACGTACAATCAAAATGAATTTGTTTGAAAGTCGTTATTTCAATCTAAATCGCCTCCTCATGTCGTTTATTGGTCTATGGCCTTATCAAACGTTAGGAACTAGAAGGATTAAAATGATTTTTATATCATTTTTTTTGGCAGAAGGTATAACAGCGCAGGTAAATCTTTCGTATAATAGATGCATTTTGTTCTTATTCTTATTTATTGTTTTATTCTTTAAAATTTATTTAATTTATATATATCTGATTTTCCTTAAGGACTTTTGTTAAAAAATTGATTATATGTATAATACTTATATATTAAAGGATATAATTAAAATTATTACAATACATTGAATGTTTATATGTATGTTTACACGTATGAAGGATTCAAGATAATATTAAATAACTAACAATATATATATATATATATAATAAGTATTAAATAATATTTTCAGTTGATGAGCTTTATTACAATTGAATATAGTAGAGATCTTCTTACAAAAGTATTTTCCTTCTCTTTTATTATTCTTATCTGCACTGTAAAATATAATATGCTATATTTTAAATCGGAACAAGTAAGTTTAATCAAGAAAATTTTCCATAACACAGCGTAAACATATTGCTCAGTGATACAAATAAAATACAATAGTATAGAAGCTATATAGTTTATAAGCTATATTTAAATGATATAATGATATTTATATTGATTCCAATTGGCATTTGCAATATCTTGCCCTTAGTTACAAGTTATTGTCAGTAGTATTCCACTTATAATGATGTCAGTAGTATTGCGTTTATAATGTCTTTGTTATCACAATATAATTTTTATTTAAATGAAATATTATAGATGCATTGACAATAAAATTAACTATTGCAAACAATTATGGTACTTAATTGGCAGGTAAAATATCTTTTCGAGCAAGTTCTGAATGATTGGCATGCATTAACTGATGCAGAGGAAATAAAAATAATACAAAAATATGCGAATAAAGGGAGATTCTATACTATTTGTGCAGGATGTAAGAACAAAATTCATATTATGCAAATTTACGCGTTTTATTTATTTTATTTTATTACAATTAAATAATATATATTATATCTTTCTATTATTATATTTCGCAATATTCTCACCATAACTTATAATTTTACTTTTGTAAA
>NW_017305916.1:1475744-1488883 GCF_001594115.1 Trachymyrmex septentrionalis
TGTTCTATATTTTGGCATCTTATTTTTCACTGTATTGTTTTTTATACCGGACGTTCTCGATATTGTGGCACCATTGAACAAGCCTCGGCAACATCAATTGCCGCTCGTAATCGAACCTATTTTCGACTTGGAAGAACATTTTCTTCTTTTTATTCTAAACTTCTTAATAATCGCTCTTATAATTTTAACCATATTATTGACTGTTGAAACATTATATATGATATGCATACAACACGCTTGTGGATTATTGAAACTTACTAGGTAAAATATTCGTTATTGTATACTATTCCGTTGTTATACAAAATAGAGACAAACTTATAGTATAACCGGATGGGGATGATTCTTGGTACAAAAAATAAGTTGAAAGTTTAAATTAAACATTTTTGTTTGAGGCTTTATTTTTAAGAAAATCAAATTTGAAAATTGCGTTGAATACGCATGTATTTAAAGAAGATAATTTTTAGAAAGACACTTATAACATGTTTATTTAACGTCCACGCGATTTTACAAATGACAGGATTTAAAAAAATATTATGACAAATAATTAAATTTTATTTATTTTATTAAGAGAGATTACAACAAGACCTCTGTCGAAAAAAAAAGATTATTCTGCACGTCCGATTTTTTTTTGTATGTAAAAAAATTACCCCGTCTAGTTGTATTATGGGTATATTTCTCTGTATTATCAATTTCTGAATTGTTTTTAATTATGAGAATAACATTGCTTTAGCTATCGTATCTTGAATGCATTTGATGATCGGTTACAATTGATGAATATATCTAAAAAATCAAAGTGCACCATCTGTATTAAATTGTCTAAAGCTATCAAGATTCACAAACGATCTCTAGAGTAAGTAATAATTAATTTAAGATATATTATCGCAAATAATATATATTTAGCTTGCTTAATAAATATATTATGTATATACGCTAAATTATAATTGAAATGTATTAATAAATTAATTAAAATCCATGTTCCGTCAAAAAATTGGATATATGTATTACATATACAGAGTGTTTGATATTAGGACGTAACATCATTCATGGGTAGATAGAGCAAATTAAACTGAATCGAAAAGTTTTGTACCATTTTGCAATTTTCGCAACAGTTAACGAGATATTAATTTCTAAAGATCATCGAATAAATGTGTCTCTCCGTCCAGCTTACCGCCAAATGCAAACGTGCGGTATAATACGACCCCTCAGCGCGATGTTTTCTTTCACTGCTTATGCGTTACCAAGGCTGCTTGTAATAAACTTTCATAACTAGCAACTTACAACGATGGGCGATCCTATTCTCTTGTTTGCTTGTATTTGGCGAGAAGCTATACAGCGATTTTTAGAAATTAATATTTTGTTAACTATTGTTTAAAAATTGCAAAGTGATATAGAGCTTTTCGACTCAATTTAGTTCTTTCTACTTGCTCACGAGAGATTATGTGGTTATTACTGGCCACCTTGTATATTAAATTTTTATAAAATGTATATATAATAAAAGATTCACCAAATTCGCACGTGCATGTTTATGATTTTTTTATTCAAGGTTTATCGAATGTTTATGTTCTACTTTTTCTGTCTCCTATCTGTTTTTGTGTATATTCGGCATAGCTTCTTTAAGCATTAATTTATTTGAAGTAAGTAAAACATGCCGTGCTAATATAATTTCCAGCAATTACTTTCTTATTAACGAAATTAATATCTTTTATTTTATCTTAGTTCTTAAAAACAATTGAGTCAAAAGATACGAACCAATCGCTCTACTTTGGTCTGTTCATCGGTGCTCATTTAGCTTATATTTTTTGGGTTAACTCTTTTGGCCAAGATTTAATTGATAATAGCGCTGATGTCTTTGCACAAACGTAAAGTTAAAAATGACTAAGTTACTTATTTCAGTAGGTAAAATAAAATATTTATTACATATTATGAGAATTAACTATTCATGTTTACAGCTATAATGTAAAATGGTACATGGTATCTACACATGTTCAAAAAAAAATATTATTTATACTACATAGATCCTCAAAGAACATTTTATTTGATGTTGGCAGTATGTTCGTATTCTCATTGGACGGAGTTGCTACGGTAATTATTCTGTTATCAATAAACGTATTTGAATAAAAATAAATATTTTGGATACGTTTAAAATATAATATAGTTAACATGCAATAATGCATAAATTTTGTTACAGCTTATTAATTCGTCTTTGTCGTACTCTATGCTACTTTATTCTACTCGGACATGATTTATATGAGAAATGGTTACAGTTATATAGTCCCTTTTTTATATTTTAAAAACTGTGCTAACGCAATAAAACTTATTTCAGCATGATATGCGATTTTTTTTACTATTGCTTATTATTTATTAACTTTTACTATTATTTATCACAGTGAAATATATATCTTTTTTACTAATATTTTTCGTAAACATAACACTCACACATCACTCTTTTATACATACATAATATATTCTTTGGACGCACTTTTGGCTCATCAAAGCTAATTTTGAAGTAATGGTTTCACACGTATTTCACTCTCTCTAGTATGTTCGTATCGTAACATATTTGCGAGACATATCTTTGGAAAAAAATTATCACACAACGGTCTGCTGCACAAGCAACCATGAATGTAAGAAATTCTTTGTCGCATCGCGCATGCGTAAAAATTCTGTAACTGCTACCGTTCTACCTCGGAGAAAAACACTAGCAATTATATTAAACATGTAATTTAGTTGCTTTACGTTGCAAACCGTCTTTGGGGTCTTTTGGATCTAGACTATAGTGCACGATAGTCGAATGATTTATTCAATCTTACTTTAAAGACCGCTTGGTAATAAGCTAATTTATAAATTGTCCTCTTGATATCAGATTCTTCGTAATGCTATATATTATCATCATCATGACGCGGAAAATGCATGCAATAAGTTTGCAATAGCTACTAAGATATTCCGATAATGGTAGAACGATACGACGGCGTAATCTTTGCAAATCTGCGTGCACAAAATCGTAACTGCCAATCGAAATGGATTTCTTCAACAATGAGTACTATTTGACCCGACATCTAATGGAGTCGATCGGTCTATGGCCCTATGAAAAGCCAGAACGTCGAATTGTTCGTGGAATGTGCGTGTCCTTCGTTCTTACTCAAAGCGTACTAGTACAGGTATCTATGATTGTTGCATCTTGTTCCATTATTCCCGTAGGAATGACTGCAGTCACTTAGGTTTAGCGAATTCTCTGAGCTTAATGTACTGCAAACATTTACGTTACGTATATACATTTTTGTGATAGTGATAGTGTTAACATCTGAGAAAAAATAGAAAATTTAACAAAATTCTAGACTAATGAGAAGTATAAAAAAGAATAAGACCATGTTTTATGTAGAATAGCTAAAGTTTAAATTTTATTTGTATTGCTTAACTAAAACAATATTTTATTGTTGTGAATCACAAATGTTTATATATTATATATAAAAAATATGTCATAGGATGTTTAAAAAAGAAAGAATTTTATTTGCCTACAAAACTTCGATTTGATTGTCTATTTCGTTTGCAATACGACCGTATTGTACACAGCTTATTACACATATGACCGTATTACACACAGCGCAATGCACATACTATCATATTGTACATAACACATTGCACACATAATCATGTTGCACACATTTCCATACACATTGTAATTTGAAACTTTGTTTTGCATGGAAAGTTAAATGTAGATTCGTATAATTATGGATGTTTTGTACTGTACTGCATATACCAGATGATATGGGTGGACTCCTCGTTTAACACATGTGAAATTACAATTTGAGTAGAAAGTTGCAAACACATGCGAAATATCATCTTCTTTGTTCACAATGCGTGCAATATGATTATGTATTCAATACCGTCATATGTGTAATACGTTGTGTGTACAATATGCTATGTACAATACAATCGTATATATGCGCATCGAACAATGCACTGTGTGCAATATGATCGTGTGCAATATGTTGTGTGCAATACTGTCGTATGTACACTGCGCTGTGTGCAATATTGTCATATATACAATGCGTTAAGCCCCAAACACAATGCGAAGGAATAGCGATAACGATAGAAATAACACGATATCAACTTATCAGAAATCAGATACACTAGAATATACAGTTTCTAATAGGTTAAAATCGTGTTATTTCTATCGCTATCGCTATTCTTTTGCATTGTGTCCAGAGCTTTATATGTAATGCGGTCGTGTGCACATGATGGGCAATCGTTTTGTACGAGGCAAATGGAATCAATCCTTATTAATTAAAAAGTTGTAAAAGTGTTAAGTATGTGTTTGAAATTCTTTATTAAGAATTATAGAACATTGCGGACTGTTTAATCAACATTTCCGAAAGATTATTACATATATAATTAGAGATGTACATATAAAAGAAATATAAAAATTATATTTAACTTAAAATATATATAAATTTGATATATGTAGATTTGCAGACACATTATATTAATTATACCCATTATATTATATTAATATCTCATTTCATAAGATAAGACTGTATTACTTTATTTAAATAAAAATTCTGTTTTTAGTTGGCAACGTTTATCACGCATGATTATAATATATCACTTTTCATTGATGTCTTCTCATTTAACTTTCTTTGTATAATTTACGTTCTAAAATATAATATAGTGTATTTTAATTCTAATCACGTGAGTCATTTGAATTAATTTTAAGAAATTGATTACAAAAGCGGTTCTATGAAACATCTATTTAATATTTTGATTATAATCATAGGTGAAAAATCTCTTTGATCAAATTCAGTGCGATTGGAATTCGATAAAAAACGTGGATGAACAAAAGATAATTAAAAAATATGCACTTAAAACAAGATTTTATGCAATCTTTTCTGGTTGTAAGTAAAATAGAACACAGTTTTTATCTTATTGAGAATAATATATATTTACAAGACTTAGATTTGATTCAGAAATGAGTAAAAAATTAAATTAAAAGAAGAATCTGTCAAAGATATCTGAAAACAAATTATTTTATAAACATATACCACTAATTATGTAAATATCGTCTGTTAAATTTGATTTTTTTTTAGCAATTGTTTATCCAGGGACATTTATCTTTATTTTATTTGTATATATGCCTGATTTTCTTAACATTATATCGCCGTTAGACGAACCTCATCCTCGACAATTGCCGGTACAAATAGAATTATTTTTTGATCAAGAAAAATATTTTTACTTGTTTTCATTGATCTTTATCGTAACTGCTTTCTTGGGTATGACGGTACTTATGGCGACAGAAAACATGTACATGATATTAGTACAGCATGCTTGTGCATTATTCGAACTTACCAGGTGAAATTCTCTATACAAACAATATTTGTTTAGCATTTAATCTCAAGTAAACTATATTATAAGCATTATTATTTTGTTAAAAATAACTCTAATAAATTATAATTAACAAATTTATTTTTTAATGTTTTTCCTTTTTATTACATTTGCATGTTTTCAATAAGGATTTGATTGTACAGCTTTCGCTTAACACTTGCGTTCGAATGCAACACATCTTTATCAACACCCTCAAAAACTAAATGCAGATTTTATATTAAGTTGTTAAGTGCTCTAAACATTCATCAACATTGTTTAGAGTAAGTACTTGATATAGTCTGAATGTGTATAATTATTGCATATTTGAGGCTAAAATAAAGAATTTTAATATTATTTTATAAATGTAAAAATATCATATGTATGTATTTATATGTATGTATTTATATTTGTTACATCTAATTTGCGTACCATCATTATATAATATAATAATTTATTTATTATAACGTAAATTAATGTAAATCTTATCTTTTTAAGATTTATCGAGAATATTCAACATAAATTCTCGACATCCTATTTTATTCTATTTGTGTTTGGTGTGGCATCGGCAAGTGTTAATATGTTTCGCGTGAGTTATACTTTTAAAATAGTATCAGAGTGTATATAAGAAATCACAAATAGTTCTATATTATTTACATATTTATTAAAAACAGCTTTTAGAGGCAGTGACAACACACAACTTATTCGAAGCTATTTTAACCGGTTTATTTGTATATGCTCACTTTTGCTATGGATTTTTTATGAATTATTTTGGACAGGATATAATTGACCACAGTGAAAATTTGTTTCGACAAATGTAAGTGCATCCTAATAAATAGCGTACTAATTTTTACCTTATGAAAAAATATTTTTATGTAAAATATTATATATTTTTTACTAAAAACTTTAGTAAAAAAATTACAACAAAAAATTATTTTAAATTGTTATAACAATTTTTGTCTGTATTAATACAGATATAGTACACGATGGTACACAGCGCCGCTATATGCCCAGAAATTATTACTCATAACATTACAACAAAGCATGAAAAACAGCAAAATAATCGTCGGCGGTTTATTTATTATGTCATTAGAAGGTTTAGCCACGGTAATGTCAATGTCACATATATTCGCGCGCGCGCGTACCTCTCCCCCGCCCCCCACACACACAATATAATGCACTTATATATATTTATATATGTATGTATCTACGTATATCAAGAAATGTATGATATATTGATATATGATTATTTATACATATACATATTTAAATAATTTTTTTTTAAGATTTGTTTTATATTTATTTATCTTATGAGATTATACATATAAATAGTGTTATATAATTTTTTAAATAAAAATATATTAATGATAAAATTATCTATATAAAAGTAAAAATGTTAACTAATTCTGGCGTCTGATTTTATGAAAACTAAAAAATTATGATGTTGTTTATCTTGTTTGTACTTGCTTGTACCATTTTGTGCATCTTAACAAGTAAAAAATATAGGATATTTAAGAAATAAATTTTAACTTTGTTAATATTTTTTGATAAAAAATTGTTTGTACCCGTTTATACTTCAAAGATTTGATTTTGTTGTGAAACTTCACGTATTTTCGAAAACTGAAATGCGTTGTAGTTTTGAACTCTTCATAAACAAAATAAAAAAAAATATATAATGGGTACGAGAGATACAAATGATTCTTTTTCAAATGGTATTAATGAAATTAAACTATCTTATAATCACATCTAACTATTTTTTAAATCATTCTAACTTTTTATCCTTTAACATACAAATAAAACAAAGGAAATAGTATAAATATTAAGTACATACTAATAAACTACATTAATTTTTATTTTTTATAAAACCTCGCCATATTCTCATGAATGAAATGTTATTACATATATAACAGTTGAAAATAGGTACATACATGTATAGAAGAATCTTGAAAGCATGATTTTATGAAATGGTGTATAAAAAACAGAAATATATGAAAAAAATTTCCTGTTTCAGCTTTTCAGTATGACATTATCTTATTGTATGGTTATGTATTCTATTTCTAAATAATCATACAATATATTTGTGACAGTAAATGCAATCCTCACAAAATCGTTTGATGAATAGCGTTATTAATAATAAATCAAAGTATTAAATTACTTAATAATAAAAATAAAAATAAAATTAAATATAAAATGATATAATATAATTATTATTTATTGTTAATCACTTGGCTTAATTTTGTTACATTATAAAAATTTTTTTAAAAAAATTTAATAGTTCAAACGCTTACATAATTGCCAAATTATGTAATTCGTAAATATGTAGATTGAGAAATCGGACTCCAAACTTTGACTTTGACATGTCAAGATTATGTCCTGAGTGACCTTCAGAATGTTTTAACCATCGCTCTTTATTTGTTAAAAGATTATTAACAAAATAAGTTTCACGAATATAGAACGTAATTTTTAGGCACAGAGTATACATTTAAGAAAGTACCACTAAATATTTTTAATATATTTTAATATTGAATAAAATTGTTGCTTGTTTTACATTTAGACTTCGTTTCGCTGTGTAAGCAGGGGGAGGAGTATGAAATAGATCTTTCTTCGCGTAAAAAGTTAAATATAGAACTTTGTTTCGCATTTTGTTAAGCATATGCGTGGACGCAGTGGGTTTCATCCCCTTCGCTCCCTAACCTTATGGAATGGACTTTATTATCAAAAAAGCCTTGCTTTGCGTAAAAAGTTCTACCCAAATATATTATTTGTCTAGTTTTTTGGTAGAGGAGTCTCCCCGTAAAAGGCGGGAGGAAGCAAAACCCATTGCGTCCATGCATATACTTTACAACGCAAAGCGAAATTCCACATGGGTTTGCAATTGTCCACGGCGAGCGGGGTTCCATATGAGTTTACAACTTTCCAAATGAGGTCTATCTTCCCCTTGGTTACAAGATGAAACGAAGTCTATAATTGTATTGTTTCACATGAGTATTTGACTTTCCATTTGAAGCAATTTCTGATTTTTAATTAAAATTTAGTTTGGGTTAAGTTTTATTTTTTTCAGGATGAGAATAAAGTAGGATGGACGGAGCCTTTTTCCCCTCGAGCTTACTTAATGCAAATGTACAAATAATAAGATATATTTATACTAGGTAAAGTTTAAATTATAAAATTAAACGCATATTTGTATTGTCAACTTTATATTTGGATCATTATTACTCGCATAATGAAAGTGACTCAATGATATAAAAGACAGATACACATTAATATATATTAAATGTATTTGTGTCATTATATAAGTTATAAAGGAAAGAGTTACGGAACTGTACTTACAAATGAAATATCGTATTTTATATTATGCACTCTCTTCTATCTAGTATCTATTAAAAATATGAAAAAATTTACATTAGCTTTTACAAAAAATGAGAGAATACGATCTAATAGTAATTTATATAATTACATTACTACAATTTTACGGTAATATACCACTCTAATCATTATACCCATTTTACTTCTTGGCTTCTATAAGCAATTCTTTTCCCCCTTATCTTTTAGTCGCAATGTAATAATGTCATGCATAATAAAACAACAGTAATCATCTTCTTTCCCTCTTAGTTGCGGTTAAAAATGTGATCTCAGTTGTGTCGCAGAAATGGACTTCGATGGTAGTCGATATTATACACTTAATCGGATGATGTTATCAGCTATCGGATTATGGCCGTACCAAAACGTATGGCACATTCGAATTCAAAGAATTTCTTGTTTATTCTGTGTTGTATCTTACATAATAGCCCAGGTATCATTAAATATTATTCCTGATAAATGAGGATAGTTTAGCGATTACAAGCCATATTATATTTTAATTTTGTCTATAATATGAAAATTATATTTTGTATCAAACGATTTGCAGTTATCTACATTTGTCACATCTGAATACAATTTAGATCTTCTTCTTGAAGTCTTATCATATACGATTCCTTGTTTTATTGTCATTCTGAAATATGTCGCATTTTGTGTGAAAATCAAATCAGTGAGTCACATTAACTATACTCTATAATATAACATTCAACAATATTTTTAAAATATTTACTTTATTTGAATTTATCTATAAGTTTATAAAGAAAATTTTAGAAAATTATAAGTATACATTAGAAAGATAAAATTGTACAATGAGATAACTTTGGTACTAAATTTTGATACTGCTCAGACGGCATGACAAAATCAGACCACAAAACATTAAAGACTTAAAGCGTAGACTTATGTTCTAATATTTAATATACATATTTTCTATTTTTTAAATTTAGACTAAAATTATCCCGACTGATTCAAAGTTACTCTATTTTACAGTACAATAATTTTATTTATTTATTTAAAATAAATTTATCTCTGCACGTTAACAAGTTGTTTTAAAGTATGTATAATTAAGATATTATTATAGGATCTGATCTTAATATATTTCAAAATAAATAAATTGTATATTCTTTAAAAAAACATAGTAGACATAACATTTAAAATAAAAAATGTGCTAATTTAAGAGCTGAGCATCGTTATAGGCATAAAAGTAATGTTGTGCACAATTATAGATAAGAATGTTAATGGAGATAATAAAGCACGATTGGATTACACTAAAAAATAAAATGGAATATGAAATAATTAAGAAATATACTTATGTAGGAGCATTTTACGCACAGTTATTTGCAAGTAAGGTTGATAAAATTTTGTTATACTATTTCACAACATGTGTGAAATACACATTAATATTATCTAAATAATATTTTATATTTATGCTTAAAGCAATAAAAACTTCCAAAATTTTTAATATTTTTATGACAACAATAACAATCTAATGATCTTATTGGATCATAAATGTAGAAACACAACTAATAAGAAATAGGAAATAAAGACCCGTAACGGCCAAAGCAGAATCTTTAATGCTTAAATAATTCAATGTGAATTTGTATTGTACTATATGTACAGGTATATGTACATGCATATACAGTATATACAAATTCACATTGAATTATTTAAACATCTAGCTTCGAAAGGCCCATTATGGGCCTTTATTTCATATTTTTCTGATAATTTGTCATGAACTTAAAATTAATTTTGTATTGTCAAAGTTAATTGTTTCAATTAATCAATTGAATTAATTAAATAAAATTAAAGAAAATTTTTTGTTTGTATAATTATAAGTATTATGTAATTACCTTAATTGTTACTTGCATTGCTGTCTTTGTACATATATATTGAAGTTTTTAACTTTTCATATTCTTTTAACAATGAATATTAACCTTGTGTTAATAATTACAGTAATGACTTATAGTGTTCCAATAATCTTTGGCTGTATACATTTTATACCGAATCTTCTTGATTTTGTGGCGCCGCTTAACCAGTCTCGTCCACATCACATGCTAATTTTAACGGAATATTTTGTTGACAGCGATGAATACTTTTATCTTATTCTTTTGCATATGGTCGTGTGCTGTTTTACAATTCAAATTACACTAATGTCTACCACGTCTATATACGTAGCATTCATACAGCATGCATGTGGAATGTTTAAAATAGCTAGGTAAGAAGAAAATAAAACGAATTAATGTTAAAGATTCTATGTACTTAAAATACATTTTATTTTTTTTTATAGTGTAATTATTAGTAAAACATTAATATATAAAAATGTTTTATTTAATTTTATATAAGTTTTGCAATAGAAACAAATATAAATATATTTTAAGAACGCGATACGTTTCTATAATGTTTCAAAATAAAAAATTTATAACAGATAATATATTCTTGTATTGAAATTTTATTTGCGAGATTAATTCGATATTATTTAATAATTACAGCTTTTAAAGAAATTTAGACAGAAATATATTTTAAAGCTATTTAGTATTTAAATGTATTATTATTAGATAATAATAATATAAAAATGTACATACACGTACAAAATCTTTTATTCTTTATTCTTATATTCTTTATTTTATTCTTTTATTCATTTTTTTATTCTTTTAGTTATTATATTGAACATGCTTTTTCGGACGATTATAAGAAAAGAAACCCAGTTTCTGGAAAACGTTGCATAACTTGTAATAGAATAATCAGTGCGGTCGACATTCACAGACGGGCTATCGAGTAGGTAGTTTCTCATCGCAATATTTCGGATTTAAATATTATTATTACATGCGTTTCTTTAAATTTAAACTTGTGTGGTAATTTTCTTGCATTTTTTTGTGTATTTATCTATTTTATGTATCTACTCTATTTCAAACTAATCAAACGGTGTGACAGCTTCGTAATGTCTTTGAGTGATCTATAATACAACTAATTTTTTCTCATTGTTAAAGCTTTGTCGAATCTTTAAAAAATACTTTTGTAATAATGTATTTTTTTCTGCTTGTGCTTGGCATAGCATCTTTAACTGTTAGTCTGTGTCGTGTAAGTAAGATTGTTGTACGACTGATAATTAATTACCATTAATGGAATAAAAATTGTAAAAGCGTATTAAAAAATTTCATTTTTTAAATTATTATTTATATAGTTATTTATACAGTTTATTGTAGTATAAATATGTTTGGCAAAGCCAAACATATTTACATCGTTTCTTATATTCTTTCTCTTACAGAAATTTGAGACTTTTAAAATTTTTTAGGCTGTATTTGCAAAGGGAATCGTTGAAAATATTTTGCCCGTAACATCCTTATTTGTTCACTTATTTTATTTCTTTTTTGTCAATTACTCGGGACAAAAAATATTGAATCATAGCAATGATTTTTTATTAAGAACGTAAGTCATTAAAAATTGATATTAATTGAACTTGTAATTTGAATTATTTTATAGCTTTAATTTCTTTTGCACACGGTGTAACTTAAAAATACTATAATTTTGATATATATATAGCATTACGCACAAAAAAGTTTTTATTATACAAAAATTATTAGTTGTTATTATAGCTACTAAATATGCAAAATGTTTCTTAACATAAATAGATGCTTGATAGTTATTTGTAATTTCGTAAGCATGCAAAATTTACGTATATTTTCTTTGCTTGATTTATATATAAAAATATATTTATATTTTTGTATAGTATAATAATAGTTATTTATGTGACATTTATTTCAAAAAGATTAAAATAAAAATTGCAATTTGTGTATATATTAAAATTTTTATTTATTATTTTTTATAAAATAATATTTTTTATTGCATTACTTACTGTATTATATATGTATATAATTATTGTTCAACAATAATTGATGATAATATAATATTATTATATTTTTTTAGATATAATTCTAAATGGCATACGATACCCTTACACGCGCAAAAATTGATATTATTTGTAATGCAAAGAAGTTCGAAAAATTGTGTATTACTCATAGGTGGTTTGTATGTTCTATCATATGAAGGTTTTGCCACGGTAATACTATTTTTCGGTTCTTAACATATTGTATTATTTGTAACATACACATGTTACCCTTTCTTTGTGAATGTTCTTCTTGTTCTAGGCTATGAGTTTATCCATGTCTTACTTTATGGTATTTTATTCAGTACGATGATGTTATAAACTACAAATCAATATCATATAAAAAAAGGAAGAAATTTTTTAATCAATAATAATGTATAATATAATCCGAAAAATTTTATAACTACACAGTTTTGTAATTTCAAATTTTATGAGGCATAAAAAAATATCATACGTTTGTATTCTATATACCAAATAATATAAATATGTTGTGTATTTCTTGCATCTCATTTCATTTTTCTATTATTTAAATTTCTATAAAGTATCA
>NW_017305916.1:1488983-1495622 GCF_001594115.1 Trachymyrmex septentrionalis
CGCAACAAACAGAAGAATACTGATAGACTAAGAAAATAAAATGTATAGCTGCGCTCTCTTATGTAGATGACAAATTAAATAAAATAGTTCCACAAAACGCTTTGCTAAAACATAATAGAATGATACATAGTATTGTATAAAAGCGTAATTTTCATAATTGCAGCCAACACCTAGCACTTATACCATAGCCACTTTTCTTATCATACTTTGAATATTATCCTCATTTTGTTATTATTTTCTTGTTTTATATAGTTATTACATTAAACTAGAATTTGCTATATTAAATAATATTTGAAACTATGGATGGAAATTTTCCTAAAAAGAAAAAGTAGTATGTGATAAAGAGTACTGTTGAATGCTGCTGAAGTGAGAGAGGCCAAAGCACTTTGAACAAACATACGCGACAAATTTCTCAAAGAGAAATGGAATTTCTTGGATATCATTACTATAAACTGTATCGAATTTTGTTATTGTCTCTCGGTCTGTGGCCATATGGTGATTCATTCTTTAAACGAATTTACCCGATTTTTTGTATTTTTACGATTCTATTTTTAATAATTGTTCAGGTATAAATACTTACGCTTTGATATTTTTAACTTTAACAATTATTAATTCCAATAAACGAATAGAAATGAATTATTATTACAAGTATATAACAAACAATTTTTTCTCTGTAATACGTCAATAAATAAAAATTTATTTTAAATTATGTTAAAATTATTAATAAAAATTTCAAAACATGAATAAATTATTTAAAGCTTAATAAAACAAAATGTGAAAAGGATTATTTTATATAAACGCAATTCTTTTAATTTATATAAAAGCCGTTTATATTCTTGATTAATAAAAGAAAAAGACCATTTTGCCAACTTGACGCTATGTATACAATTTATGATTTCAGTTGTTGAAACTATTTACAACGGAATACGATTTCGAATTTGTGTTGACCGATCTGTCGTTCACTATTCCTTCCATAGCTTATCTTTTAAAATATAGTACTTTTTATATACAGTCTCAAAGGGTAAGTTGTTATATGAAATTGATTCATCGGTTATCTGACTTTTTCTTTAATAAACATAACTCATGAAACAGATTAAAGAATTGATTGAACACATTCAAATTGATTGGAATGTGTTACAAAATGAAGAAGAAGTGGAGATAATACGAAAATACGCCAAATCTGCAAGAAGATATATGTACGCATTTGTGGGTAGGATATCGAACCAAAAAGTACAAATAGAAATATTTTATTTTTCTATGAATAACTTTCATTCATAATTTCTTACAGAATACTTCAGATATCTTATGATTTCAGGTCTAACTTATCCTGCTACTGTTGTTTATCTTTCAATACCATTTTTGCCAGATATTCTTGATATTGTGGCACCATTAAATGAATCACGCACGCGTCAACTACCATTTCTAGTAGAATACTTTCTGGATGAACAAAAATATTTTTATCCAATATTATTGCACATAATCGTAACGATTATAATGGGAATTACAACCGTTGTAGCTACAGAGACATTGACTTTTGCTTACATTTATCATGCTTGTGGCATGTTTGAAATAGTTTGGTAAGTGGATTATATACATATAATGAAAATTTAATACACGATGTATCCCATAATTATTATTAACAAAGCGTTCGTGTGTAGGTATGTCGGACTAAACTAATTATAAGTCGAAAAGTTCTGCATCATTTTACAATGTACATGCTTATAAATATTTAGAACTATAGGCCAGGCGAATACGTGATCTTTATATAATAATTAATTTTTCTTTAACTATATTACGAAAATTGCAAAATGGTAGACAGAGTTTATTGACTCACAAGGAGAGGCTACACATTGCTCTCACTGATTTTGATCAAATTTACAGCGATATTAGAAGAGCTTAACACAATTAGCTACAAATGAACACTTGTAAAGCCGTTCCCGCTAATGGACCTTAGAAGCCGAGTGATGAGCATTTAAAAATACACAAAAATCCAGAAATAACTTAATATCTCAGAAAGTATGCATTTTTGAGAAAAATGTCTTAGATAAAAATGATAGGATTTAATAAGATGTATTTATACTGGTTTTATTGGTTTTATTATTTGGTTTTACTTGGTCAAGGTCAAAGTTGACGATGTTTCTCAAGGTCAAACTAATAAAGTTAGAATAAATACATCTTAAACCCTACCATTTTGGTCTAAGACATTTTTCTAAAAAATATATACTAAAAATTATATACTTTCCGAGATATTAGACTGTTTTCAAATATTTTGGTATATTTTTAAATGCTCATTACTCAGCTTCTAAGGTCCATTAGCAGGAACGGCTTTACAAATGTTTATTTAGTAGGCTTCTCTAACATTGCTGTAAGTTTGATCAAAATCGGTAAAAAACAGGACATAATTTTTCCTGGTCAGTTTAGTTTTCTTTACCTGCACATTTTGTCAATAATTAACGAACCTTGTGTATATGATTATATATATGTATAAATAAAAAAGAAAGATTAATCTAGTAATTACATATGATTGTTTTACTTATGACTGTTTTGTATTTGTTACAGTTATCGAATAATATATGCATTAGATAAGAATATGTCAATGTTATTAACATCAAATAAAGAAAATACAATCCGTGTCAAATTAATTGACGCTATAGAAATTCATCAAAGAACTCTCGAGTTGGTAATTCACTACTTTCATTAATAATATTACGTTGTTTGTTTTTTACAATTTTTTTTTAATTATTTAGAAAAAAATGTTTACTTTTAGATTTACTTTTTTATTAATTTCTATTATAGGCATTTTAGTAAAGAAAGAAGAAGTTTTGTATAAATTTTTAACATTTTGTTACATAATTTAGAAATATGTTTTGTTTTCCATTATTACGGACACTCCGATTTTCTTATTTATCTTCGTAATTTTATTTAATTTGTCATCATTATACATAGCCATTGTTTTGTGCTATGAAGTTTCGCAATTATGTTAAGGGAAATTTTTAATAATACAATAAAAATTTTTAAAAGGTTTTTTGAATATTTAACATCTACATTATCATTATCCTACTTTATTCTAATTACTATTGGCGTAGCTTCTTTGAGTATGAACTTATTCCGTGTAAGTAAAAAATTAATTCATTGATTCGCATTTATATTAATTATGTTTTAATGAATGTACTTTCATTATGTATCTGATTTATATATTTCCTTTAGTAAATAGTATCATAAAGAATGCAAATATAAAGCAAGTTTTCTTTTAATACATTTTAGCTTTGTCAAACTGTCATTTTACCAGACCAGAGAAATGATCTTGTAGCACTATACATAATATTTGTATTTTCTCATTTCTACTATATGTTTATATGTAATTTTATGGGACAGAAGATTATAGATAGTAGTACAGAAATTTTTAGAAAAGCGTAAGTATCGATGAATCATTGTATATTATACGAGTATATACAGTATAATTATATATGCATTATAAAATTTTAATGTTTTACATTAAAATTATTTTTATTATACATCAAGTGTCATTAACTATATTGTAGACAAATATTAAGAATTACTGAAATTAATAAGCGAATGTTTAAAATTATTAATCACATTTAAATGCGCGAAGCGCGATGAATTGAATTTTTTTTTTAGTACAATGTACGAAATACAAGAATATTATGATAATTTCTAGATATGATACTCAATGGTATATGGCGCCTTTGCAAATGCAAAAATTATTACTGTTCATGATGCAAAGAAGCGTGAAATCATGCAACATTGTTATGGGTGGCCTGTATTTTGTGTCACTGGAACAGTTTACTACGGTAACTTGTATCATGGATATAATAAATCTTACTTTTAGTTTTCCTCAAAATAACAAATTTATTTTCTTAGCTTGTGAGCATGTCTCTTTCTTACTTCACAATAATTTATTCTGTACAACAATGAAACTTGTAAAAAGAATGGAAACATAGTGAGTTTAATAGCAATTTCTATTAAAAAATGATAGCTATCTTTACAATATTATTTTGTATCATATCGAAAATATTAAGATGTAGATTTAAAATGATTTATATACTATTTATATTCGGCTTTTTTTATTTACGAATATTATATCATAAATAATAATTTACACTGAGCCCCTTTTTTAATTATGCCATATTATTCACTATTGCATTAATGTTGAATTAAAATTTACATTAAAATAAAACAATTTTGAAACATTAGACTATTAGAATATAATATTAGACTATAGCATTAAATATACAAAAATTGTTTGAAAAAATTGTGTATTAGTTTTTTATGTGTAGGGAAAACCGGGGCTAATTGGACATTGGAGCTAAGCTGGCTTTGAATTTTGAGTGACAAAAATATATCTTATGAGTTCCCAATTTATTGTATGGCACCTCGTGTGTCTTCTTTGTATATGGATGAAATGAAGTTGCAAAATACCAAAACTTTTTATTGTCATTTTGTAGTCTTATTATCACTCTATAAAACGCTATAATCATTTGATTAAAGCGTTTACTTTGTTATTGAAAATTGCAATTGAAAAAAGGTGTCCGAATAACCCCGTTCTTTCCTACTTATTATTATTTTGATAATATTTTAGTAATAGTAGTATTTAAGTAAAACATTAAAGAAAAAATTAAATGTATAGAATAACGATTCATACAACTGTCAGCAGTGAAGATTATCACACTGCCGCAACTTGTAATATAAGAAAAAAATATAAAGATACTATCACTTATGGAACATAAGACATCTGAGGAAATTCAAGTAATTTACGACAATTACTTTCTTTCGCTTTTAGAAAAGGAACAATAATGGTTTATACAGTCTTAATGTAAAGAATATTTTTTGCTTTCCGGTAAACATAATCTTCATATTTATTATTATTATTATTATTATTATTATTATTATATTTTCTTTATCATTGCACTGGATCACACTTTTCTTTCTCTGTTTTGGCCAAATTTCATATCTGTTCCATCTTAAATACGAGTGTGTACTAGTTTAGTTAAATAAAACGCGAACCTATTAATTTGCTTTTGTTTTCTAATATTGTATTAGACAAAAGTAATAAATAATATATGTATGCTGAAAAAAAGAATCAAGATGTGTCTTTTAGCGTTGTCAACGTAGAAATGTATGTTGATCAGATATGGACTTATTTCGGAATCGGTATTACAGATCTAATTGGATTGCTGTTTGACCTGTAACTATACAGAATTAAATTGAAGCTGATCCAAATGATCTTTTATATCATCATTCTTACGTCTTACAGTTGGTTATGTAGATATAGTATAGATTTATATGTGTGTGAATATTATAAAGAATAAATATGTATGTTAAATGTTTATTTATTAATAAAATATCTCACGATGGCATAAACGATGAAATAATAAAGTATACTTTTTTAATATGCGGTATAATTATAAAGATAAAACATGAAATATACATATATCCTAATACATGGTATAGAAAGATAGAGAACAATCGGACGGGACCTAATATTGTATATAAAAAAAATTAATTTCTAATTTTAATTTATTTTTTCATGCAAAATTAAAATATATTATATTATATATTTCAAATATACTATATATTTTGAGATATATATGACGGAAAACCGATACTGGAATTCGAGTGTAAAGTGAGTCGAGTCGAAACTTATTTTGTAATATTATTACCAAATAGATAAAGTAAATGTTGCTGTTGTATTCTGCAAATATTTCAGGGTTTATATTTTGGAATGTTATTTTAAGATTTTAGAATCTTATAAGCAAGGGTGAAGGAGATATAAAATAGACAATTGTAGAAAGTTATTAGATGACAATTATAGAAAGTTAATAGATGACAATTGTAGAAAATTACAAATAGATGGACAATTGTAGAGAGTTACAAATAAATGAACTTTTTGTTATACATTATTAAGTATATCCGTGGACGCATTAGTTTTCGCCCTTTCTTTCGAAAACTTCACTGAAAAACTAGAGAAATAGATTTGGGTTAAAACCGCGCTTCGTATGGAAAGTTATAAATCCATGCGAAACGAGGTCTCACATGGGTTTACAACATTAACACATTTTATTATGCTTTATGAGAAATTTTTTTTATTACAATGTAATTTTATTTTTTTACTTATCTTATCAAACATAATTCAGATGATTATAAGAAAGGAAATCTGACTTTTGTGCGTAACGTTATATAAATGTACTGTAATTTCAGTGTTATATAAAAATTAGTGTTACTTAAAAATTTTTATTATACAAAAATTATTAATTGTTGCTACCATAGTTGCTGAATATGCAAAGCTTTTCTTAATATAAATAGAGTAATATAGTTGCAATTCTATAAGCATGTAAAATACATATATTTTTCTTGCTTGATTTGTGTATATATTTATATTGTTGTATAGTAATAATAATAGCAATAACAAAGTTAGTTATATGGTAGTATTGTTTTAAAAGTTTAAAATTAAAATTGCAACGTGTCTATGTACTAAAATTGTACTATTTTTATTAAAATAATTTTTCACTGCATTAATCATTGTATTTTATACACACATATATATATATATATACATGTATATATATATATACATATATATATAGTGTGTACATATGTATATGTATATAATATATATAT
>NW_017305916.1:1496021-1502369 GCF_001594115.1 Trachymyrmex septentrionalis
TATGTATATACATATATAGAGTTATGTCTCTGTATTTCTTAGCTAGATAAAAGGAAACGTATAAATGCACAATAAGTAGGAGAATACTAATATATAGATTAAGTGAAATGGGAAGTAACTATAAGTGCGCTTGCGTAGGTAACAAATAAAATAAAGTAATCCCAAGAAACACTTTGATAAAATTTAATAGAATTCATAGTATTGTATAAGAGCGTAATTTACATAATTGCTAACACCACTTTTCTTATCGTGCTTCGAATATTTTCTTCATTTTATCATTATTTTCTCGCTTTGTTGTTATTACATTAAATTGGAATTTGCAAAATTGGTTAATATCTGAAACTATAAACGAAAGTTTTTCCAAAAGAAAAAATAGTTTCTAATAAAGTGTATTGCTGAAGTGAAAGAGACCAAAGTACTTTGAACAAGCGTACGCAACAAACTTTTCAAAGAGAAATGGAATTTCTTGGATATCACTACTATAAACTCAATCGAATCTTTTTAGTGTTACTTGGTCTATGGCCATATGGTGACTCATTCTTTAAACGAATTCACATAATTTTCTTCATTTTTACAATTCTATTTGTAATAATTGCTCAGGTATAATTTACAAAATATTAAAAATAGAACTATATTTACATGTAGGTGGAATATTGATACTATATAATAATGTATTGTCAGTATTTTATTAGATTATAATCTTACATACATATATCAAATTGTCTATATTATACAATAATCTGTTATCTTTAAACAACTCATTTATAATATTTACTTGATTAATTGCTCATTTTTTATAATATTTTTACTTAATGCTATATTAAAAAATAAAGTTACCTAATACTTATATAAAGTACTTTATTTTTTAATATTGCAGCACAAAAATCCTAAGCTAAATTTGAATGTATTATATATAAACACTTTTTATGTATGTTTCTGTAATTTTTTTTTAAAGATTTTTTATATAATTTTAAAAAGATATTAGTTTTTTATTTTTGACATTAGAATTATTTCATTATAAAACATAGGGTTACATATATAATTAAATATATAATTACACTGAAACAAAATTTGACTTTTTTCGCTAGATGATTGTGAATAGCTATTTCTGATATATTTTCTTGTTTGCTAAACACGAATTTGTTATTCGAACAGTTGGCTCTCAGTTATAACAAACACTTAATTATTTAAAATATGATTCCCTTCGACGCCATTTTTTTCAAAATTTTGACATGATAGTCAACTTTCGTCAATGGATTCGTGTTCAATAAGAAAAAATACGTTAAAAATAATTATTACACTCTTGATGAAAAAAAGTTAAATTTTGTCAGACACTGTTATATAGGAAAAAAACTTTTTTTTTTAAATTTGCTTGTTTCGAACACCAAAAATGATATTAACATGAACCAAAATGCATTTTAAAGATAAAAGTTGATATTCTGATATGGCAATAATAAAATTCAGTAAAAAAAGCTTGTTATTAGTTCTATAACGTTTTAAAATTTTAAAATTATTGTTTTTTGCATGCCTCTTTAATGCATTTTCTCAAAATTATGACGTGATAACCAACTTTTATCAACAGATTCATCTATACAAAAGTATATCAGAAATGACTATTCACACTCATGTTGCAAATTGGTATTCCTAATATAATCTTGCAAATATATACATATATATATATATATATATAAATATTTTAGTGTATATATATATATATATACACACACACACACATATTTTAATGATATATTTTGTTACAATGATATAGTTACACTTTGATATTTTTAAATTCAAATTACAATTCTATAATATAAGTGGGTGAAAATAAATTATTTTTGCAAATATATAACGAACAAGGTGCTCTGCGTAATATGTTGTTGAATAAGAATATTTTTTAAAATTATGTTAAAAATATTAATAAAAATTTAAAAACATGGATAAGCCATTTAAAGCTTAATAAAACAAAATACATAAAGGATTATTTATATAAATGTAATTCTTTGATTTGTTCGACGAGATGTACACTTTGTGTTCTTGATTGATAAAAGAAGATTTTTTGTTAACTTTTTGTTAACTCGATAATATGTAGACAATTTATGATTTCAGTTGTTGAAATTATTTACAATGGAATTTAATTTGGAGTATGTGTTCACCGATCTGGCATTCGCTATTCCTTCCATAGTTTATCTTTTAAAATATAGTACTTTTTATATACAATCTCAAAGGGTAAGTGGTTACTTGAAATTAATTCATCGATTATTTGAGTTTTTTCTTAATAAATTTAACAACACATGAAACAGATTAAAGAATTAAATGAACACATTCGAATTGATTGGAATGTGTTACAAGATGAAGAAGAAGTTGAAATAATACGGAAATATGCCAAGATTGCAAGAAGATATATGTACACATTTTTGGGTAGGATACACAGTAAAAATATTTTGTATTTGTGTCAGAAACGTCCACTTAAGTCCTTGTTAAAATTTTGCATCGAATTTTTGTCTGAATATTAAATTTATTTAACATAATGTGATTTTGTTATTTTAATATTTTGTTAAATTAATATTTATTATTTCTTAGTGTTAAAACAACACAATTTATGAATAATAACATATAAATAATGTTTGTTAAAAGATTCTGAGATACATGAATAAAATGTGTTTGTTTTATATACTAAATGTAAAATTTATTTAAATATATTAATTTAACATATTATATTATTACAATTTTATTAAAATTTTAATGAAGAAATATGCTTATAAATTGTATTTATGTTTCATTTTTTGTGTTAACTTCTTTTATGTAATATTTATGTTACTTTCTAACATATTCATCTTGTATTAAATTAATACAAAAATTTAAATAAATTGTTTGAGACATGAAATATGATAAATTTAACACAAATTTTCCAACTGTGTACCGAACCAAACAGAACATATGAAGTAGAAATATTTTAGTTTTTTGTGGATGATTTATTCGTAATTTCTTACAGCACAACACTTTAGGTATTTTATGATTTCAGGCGTAATATATCCTCCTACTATTGTTTACATTTCAATACCGTTTTTGCCAGATATTCTTGATATTGTGGCACCATTAAATGAATCACGCACGCGACAACTACCATTTCTAGTAGAATATTTTTTAGATGAACAAAAATATTTTTATCCAATATTATTGCATATAATCGTAGCTATTGTTATGG
This sequence comes from Trachymyrmex septentrionalis, assembly GCF_001594115.1. Taxonomy (NCBI): domain Eukaryota; kingdom Metazoa; phylum Arthropoda; class Insecta; order Hymenoptera; family Formicidae; genus Trachymyrmex; species Trachymyrmex septentrionalis. Next base: position 1,499,227 of record NW_017305916.1, read on the forward strand.
GAATTACAACTGTTATAACTACAGAGACCTTGGCTCTTACGTACTTTTATCATGCTTGCGGCATGTTTGAAATAGTTTGGTAAGATAATTATATACTGAAAATTTATATATATGAAAAAATAATTAATCTAATAATTGTATGTAATTATTGGCTATTCCATATTTTTGTTATAGTTATCGAATAATATGTGCATTGGATAAGGGCGTATCAATGTTAACCTTAAATAAAGAAAATATCCGTGTTAAATTAATTGAGGCTGTAGAGCTTCATCAAAGAACTCTCGAGTTGGTAATTTATTATTTCATTAATAATATTAGCATTGTTTTGATTTTTTAGAATTATTTCTTTTTTTTCAATTACTTAAAAAACTCTTTTTTATTTTTCTGTCTATTATAGGCACACATTTTAGTAAACAAAAATTTTTGTTTAATTTTTATTTTGCATAATTTGTAAATATTTCTCATATTTTTCATTATTACGGATACTCCGATTTTTATTTATCTTCTAATTTTATTAATAATTTAATCTGTTATACGTATTATGTTTTGATTTTTCGCAATTATCTATAATAAATATTTTTAATGATACAATAAAAAATTTTTAAAAGGTATTTTGAATATTTGACATCTACATTATCATTATCATATTTTATTCTAATTATTCTGGGCGTAGCTTCTTTGAGTATAAACTTATTCCGTGTAAGTAAAAAACTAATTTATTAACACTATAAATTAATCGTAATAATGTTAATAAAAGTATTCTCATGTTTATTTATTCGAGTATATGGAGAATATAAATATAATGTAAATTTTTTCAATACATTTTAGCTTTGTCAAGTTACCATTTTACCGGATGAAAGAAAAGATCTCGTACCACTACATGTGGTATTTGTATCTTCTCAGTTTTCCTATTTGTTTATATGTAATTACATTGGACAGAAGATTATAGATAGTAGTACAGGAATTTTTAGAAAAACGTAAGTGCCGATGAAACATTATTATGTATATGTAGTTTCAATTTTATGTCAAAATTATTTTCATAATAAATCAAATGCCATTAATAATATTATAGGCAAATATAAAGAATTACTGAAATAAGCAAATACTTACAATTATAATGACATTCTCATCAATTATATTTAAATGCACGAAGTGCGATGAATTGAATAGTTTCTTTTTAGTGCAATAAAATATGAGAATATTATAATAATTTCTAGATATGATACTCAATGGTATGTGGCGCCTGTGCAAATGCAAAAATTATTACTGTTCATGATGCAAAGGAGCATGAAATCTTGCAACTTTATTTTGGGTGACCTGTATTGTGTGTCACTGGAACTATTTACTACGGTAATTTGTATCATAGATGTAATAATAAATCTTACTTCTGTATACAGTTTTCTCCAAAATAATGAATTTATTTTCTTAGCTTGCGAGCCTATCACTATCTTACTTCACAATAATTTATTCAACAATGCAACAATGAAACTTATTACAAAAAGTGAAAACATAGTGATTTCTAATCGAAAATAATAGTTACTTTTAGAATATTTTATATTAGATCAAAAACATTAAGTTGGGAATTTAAGACTATTTATATGTTATTAATTCGACATACCGTTTTTATTTATTATTACTATATATTATATTAATAAATTATAACTTACATTTTTAACGCTTTTTTAATTATACCATATGTAGTTCAATATTACTATTGCATTAAATAATTAAAATTCACATTAAAATAGTACAATTTTGAAATATTAGGAATTAGAGTATAATATAAAACTAGCAGTAAATATTTAAAATTTATTGCCTAACCTATAAATATGTATCAATTAGCTTTTTTATTTGCTCATTATTACACACTCTTATGAGTTATATTTCATGAATAGTAATTAAATAAAAAAAGAATTTGAAAATATAATATTGAATGATTCACGCATTATAAACATTAATAAAGGGAAAGATTTTGTTTGCCTATAAAATAATTATCTACAACTATGTTTGCACACAAATATAGTAATAATAATACGATTGTTAACTTGCAAATATTTATACAATGCTTTTGATATAGATTCTCTGTAAAATAGATTACAGAAAATAACAATTAAAAAGTATCAATCTATATTTAAAATAAAAATTTAAATATATTAATCTGTTTGAATTAAAATTATTTTTTAAGCTTCCGTATAATTTAATCTGTTTTTATTTTAATATAATACTTATAAATGTTATGTTAAAAATGATAGTTAAACGTGAAAATTAAAGTGCACTTTACTTCACAAGTTTTCATTAATGGCTTCACTAAGTTTTAGAACTACAATAAATCGAGTAATAAGAAAAGGTGTTGTTCTCAGAATGAACTAAATACGAATGTATTGTGTTTGGGCGGCATTGATGTTCCATTCGCTGCCTACTGCGCTTGCGTCAGTGAAAAAAAAATAAAAGCGTTAATTTAGTAAAGGAAAAAACATATACTATAACCGTTGCTTTAGAGCACAAAGTAATTTAAGCAATTTAAATAATTTGTAACTTCTTTTTTGTTTGTCTTTAAACATCATAAACTTATATTGCTGAAAACACTCAATAAAAAGAAAGGAAGAAAATGTATCTTTTTTTTAATAGCATTGCAATTTTGAATAACTGCAATTTGAGAATTGTAGAAATTGAAAGTCTATAGACTTAATAAAATGATTTGAATAATCATAAGAATTTATCTTGAATGGCGAACGAATAAACGTTTTCGCCCATTAAACGAATATGGATCTTGCAAGAAACATATATCGCTATTATAATATACATCGTATTTTTTTATCTTCAGTCGGTTTGTGGCCATATCAAGATCCAACAATGAAAAAGATTCAATGGGTAATTTCTTCTATTATTCTGACATCTACTATCATTACTCAGGTAAATAAATTTTAAGTATTAATTACATTAATATTCAGAAATAATTTTAATGTGACTTTAGTAGAAACATATTCATATATAGCGATTCGCACATTCTTACATAAGCTCCCGGCCGAGGCAATATTTTTTCGCAATAAAATTATTACAGTTTTTAAGATTGGGAAGAATTTGCAATCATCGGCTCTCAATTTATGTCTGAAAAATTAATTATATACTTTCAATTTTATTGA
>NW_017305916.1:1502469-1508515 GCF_001594115.1 Trachymyrmex septentrionalis
AATAATATATTTTTATTTATATTTTTTTATTATTTTATCAATACATTTTTTAGTCTATGTGTATAGGTTTAATAATAAATTTATTCAGTTTTGGCGAAACGAGCAAATAATCATTTTTAATTTTTGAAATTTATCATAACTGAGTACAAACTGGCTCTTCTACTCAAGGTTCTATCATTTGCAGTACCTTGCATGGTGTTTGTCTTAAAGTATGTTTCTTTCTGCTTCGGTAATAAAACAGTAAGTTAATAATAATTATGAGATTTATTAATATAAAACAATATAAAATTTTTATAATATATCTTCTATCGATTATATCTCTAGCGCTTTTTGAGTTTAATTAATAAAACTGAAAACATATACACAGGTAAAAAATCTTATGAAGACTGTTATAAGCGATTGGCATTTATTAAAAACCGATGCTGAGATTGAAATTATAAAAAAGCATTCCGGTTTTGGACGATTTTATACATTGTTTTTTGCACGTAAGATAATTTTTGATGAATTTATATATATATATATATATAATATATATATATCTCAATCTTATTCTATTAGAACAAAATTATATAATTGATTAATATAATAAATATACGAAATTTATTCATACTTATACTTCACGTACTTTCAGTGTCTGTATACTCTGGTTTATTTTCTTATTTTTTGATTCAATTTATACCAAATTTTCTCGACATCGTAGCACCGCGAAATGAATCACGTCTGCATAACATACCATTAGCTGCAGAATACTTCGTTGATCAACAGGAATATTATCTTCCAATTTTATTGCATATCGATTTAGTAGCTCTTATAGGTTTCACCATTGTGATTTCTACTGAGTCTTTATTTACAGCGTATGTACGACATGCTGTAGGCATGTTTGAAGTCGCTAGGTAAACTGTAAATTAAACTAGATTGTTTTTGAGACAAAATTATTTTGGTATATCATAGTATCGAAAATTGAATATAAAATAAATATGTTTTACAAATAAGTTTTATTTATTAATACTTATCGATATACTAGCGGAGAAGGTGGTATTATGTGACCAGATATCGTGACCCTTTTTAATATCTTCGCTATTGGGTGACAACTTCTAGTGATAGCTTATGGAATTATTTGTTTAGTAGTTCACTATTATACCATGAGACCAATACACAAGAATCAGCATTTATTTATAACGTTATTTTTACTTTTAAACATTCTAAAACGTTTTTTTATCATTTAATTACACATACATCTTTGGTCTTCTTAAACTTGAACATATCATTACATGAATATATGTATATTTGAGCGTGTTCTTTGTTATTTAACATTTTATTTGACTGCATAATTCAAGTAACGTAATAAAATTAGACAGTAGCATGAAATTTTGCGCGTGCTGATTGCTGATGACTCTCTTTCTCTCTCTCTCTCTCTCTCTCTCTCTCTCGATTTTTATATCAAAATAATTATTTGCAGTAGATTAATAATATGGAAAAAGTTTATATGCGAAAGGAATTATATGCGATGTACATTTGCATACATTCTGCAATATTTTACTTTTTTCTTAATTGTAATCAAATACTGTTTTTTTTTACAAAATCAATTTTTTAAATCTATTTCTGTGGAAGATCATATTACCACTTATGTTTTCTTTTCGCACCATTATGAAATGTCGTCACATTTTTATAAATAGTGTCTTAAGTAATAAATGTTTCGTAACTTTGAGTCTCGATTGAACAACATTTTGATGAATATAATTATTAAGATTGAAATTAAAATATTGATTATTAATCAAGTTATTGTTTAATATGTAAGTAGGGTGCCATAATATCACTTTTTCTTCTACGTTTCATAATATAATTCTGCATTAGGCAAAGTTAATTTAATTTATTTTACATATAATGAGAAAAGTTAATTTGGTGCACATCAGATTTTTTAGTTACAGAATAGAACATGTGTTTGACGAAGTACTCAGTATAATGACATTAAAAAAATGTTGTCCATATTGTACAAAAATAATAAGCGCTATTCATATTCACAGGAGAGCTACACAGTTAGTATCTTTTCAAAACTTGCATTTATTGTAGATATTCTTTAATATGTATTATCTGTTGTAGGAAGCATACATTTATTCAAATATTTTTAACGTTTCAATTAATCTTAACTTTCACTAGAAGAATAAGTGCGGAAAATATATAATTTATTTAAAAAAATGTTTATATTGCAATTAAAACATTTTTTATAACTTATTTACTATAACTTTATAATAACTTTTATTGATATAATTATAATAAAAATAATTAGATCGATATAATTTATTATCAAAGTGTTTGTGTTATTTAAGATTCGTCGAGTTTTTAAGATCTGGCTTTGTTATTTCATATTTTTTCTTACTTTGTTTGGGAATTACTTCTTTAACTGCTAATTTACTTCGTGTAAGTTTGTTATCCTACAATATTTGTATATATGATTAATCATTGTAAGATTATAAAGCATCCCTAATTTTTTATCATAGCTCTTTTTAGCTACACAATATCTATCCAATTTAGAAGAATGTATTACCGCCATATTATTTGTTCTTGGTCATATTTGTTATATATTTTTTGGCAATTACACTAGCCAGAAACTAATAGATCAGAGTACAGATGTATTTTACAAAATGTGAGTATAGATTTTGTATATAGCAATTTGTAAGTTACAATAAATTGCTAGTTTAATAGATAAATTAATTTTAACACATTCTCAAAACAACAAAAAAATTTAATATTATTTATATTATGCAAAAAGTAATATTGAAATTAATTGTAACATATATAATTGTTTATTGGTGACTTTATTTAGCAATTTGAAAAGATAAAATGTAAAACGTGAAAAATGTACATTTTTAATATACACTGCATATGATTTATATATTATAATAACTGTGTAAAAAAGTTATATTAGACTATATAAACACAATACTAATTATTGTGTCCATATATTTATAGATATGTGTCACAATGGTATAACGCTCCACTCCATGCACAAAAATTACTATTATTCATGATGCAACAAACCATTAAAGGTACTGCCATATCTGTGGGTGGCATATTTATCCCATCGTTGGAAGGTTTTGCAACAGTAATTAATTACTTCAATTAATTATGATCAATTAATACAATTTGATTACTTCTGTGTGTACAAAATAAATCTCTCATTTCAGATCTTCAGTATGTCAGTCTCATACTTTACAGTAATTTGTTCTATTGTCTAATATAGTATAAGAAGTTATAATTATAAATTCAGTCACAGGTAGCAATACACATCTTATTTAAAAATCTAATCCTCAGCATTTTTCCTGTATAACGTAACAATAAAAAGATCTTTATAAAAACATACTAATCTATAAATAAATCATAAACCAATTGGAAATGAAAGCGTGTAGTGAACATTTTAAATTATTATTATTAATTTATTTTATCTATGTTTGTAACTATGTTCATAATTCTATATAATAAGAAGAGAAAAAATAATAGCAGCATAGCTTGGTTAATATTTTATATAGCATTTTTAATTGAGTAACAAATTTGGTGAGTAATAATGTCGATTTGTTAAATATGTTTACTACAGATATTCGTGACGCTGAAAAGCATGAAAAATACTATCTTTTAGTAGTATAATTATCTTGTTATCTGAAGTAGTATAAATACATCGGTAATCCGATATAACTTTGAACAATGATGCGAAGTACACACTTTATGTTGCAGCTTACCAGTTTGTTACTATCTTACGTCATGCAATTTAGTCTATGCATTCGTAGTGTGCACTATTAAAGTTGTAGCTGATTTGCATTAATTTAACACGAAAACGATCAACTAGCAATTCTGTTTTGTAATAGGAGAAATTATAATTAAAGCCACTCGTTTAATAGAAACTATTAAACGTCAATACGTTATTTAAATGAACTTAAATATGTAATTCATTTAGAACGAACTATAAAAACATAATAAAATATGATATAACGTATAAATTAAAGTTATAACATAAAATTTTGTCCAAAAATTTTGTCAAAATTTTGTAATATTTCTAAATTTCTTATAAATAAGTAACATTAGTTTAATATTACAAAAATAATTTTAAAACATTACTATTATATTTTGTATGTTATTGAAGGATTAAAGAAATCAGGAAGCTTCCCATATAAAGAATTGAAATGAACTGAGAAATATTTGCTGAGAGATACTTTTGCGTTATTTTAAATGAAAAATAAACTTAATATGTGCAAATTGAAAAGAACACTTTACTGCAATTTACTTTAAGTTAATTTACATTAGTAATTTAGTTCGCATCTGTTCTTTTCGTGCGATATTATCTTAGAAAATTGTTTATGATCATTATTAATTATTTTGCCATTTGTATGAAAAAAGAAACTAAAGACAAATCATTCTATGGAGTACTTGTTTCTAATATATCTGAAAAGATAGCGAGTCTCTCTCATATGAATATAGTCGTGTCAGAGTGCAAGATGGACTTTATTGGAAGACGATACTATAAAATCTACATATTTCTTTTGTGTGGTCTTGGCTTATGGCCACCTCAGACAACAAAGTGCATACACATTAAACCTATATTTGTCTGTACTCTATTCTGCTCCTTTTTATTTGTAGAGGTGACTTAATCTTTTTTATTTAAATATATTTCAGGCAAAACAAAATTAATTATTTATTTATTTAATAATTTGGAATTTTGTTATTATTGCAGTTTTGTACATTAATTACATCAAAGTATAATTTGCATACGATCCTTAGATTTCTTTCGCATTTTTTGCCTGCTCTCATCTTTACTGTGAAGTATCACGCTTATTATATTAATTCTAAAAAAGTGAGTTGCATAACACACACAGTGATTTAATTGTTCACAATGGTTTAATTTTCTCAACTTCAAAGGAGGATACCAATTTTACGTAGTTTCGTGACCATTCGGGGATTGTTCTATTTCTATGTTTTCTTATTTTTCTTCGTAAAAACCGATTATAATAACGCTAAACTGAAAAATTGGTGCATTGATATAACGTGAATAAAATTCGCATTGTTATAAAATTCATTATTCGCATTGTTATAAAATCATTGACTAAAATCAGTTATGTCTTAATGATTTAGAAATTAATTTTAAATTGGGTCAAATGAGTAATATTGCACCATAAAACGTTAATTGGGTCATATTTTTCATTAGAACATTATTACAAAAAAATTAATAATCTTATGAAAAATGTGAGAACTTGAAAATACGATAATGCATCAATTATTGCTTTTCAATTAATCATCTTTACGAATCATCTTGTATTTTTAAATTCGATTTATATCGACTGTATTGATAATTGGCAACAAAAATTTTTTTGTTTAAAAAACAATAATAAATGACAAGATACCCTCTTTCTTTTTATACGAATTTGAGATCGACAGTGACACAGTTACATCTCCTATTTATATATTTACATATTTATACCCAACACACATACCCGTGCGCGCGCGCACACACACACGCTCGCACGCGCACGCGTACACACACATGCACAAACACGAATACACGTACGCACACACGCATACACACACACACATATATGTATATGTATAAATACAGGATCTTTGATAAGTAACAAGAAAATTCTCGCAATACAATTGCAATAGTTAACAAGATATTAATTACTAAAAATCACCGAATATTAGTTTTCAATATTTTTTAGTTACTATCAACTTTACAGAAAAACTGCAAGAGAAAAAATCATTTATTTTCTTTTTATAAGAACTTGAGAAAAAAATAAACAATTTTTGTCTCTTTTTGTCAGTTTTTCTGTCAAGTTGATAGTATTTGAGTAAAAAATTGAAGACCAATTTTTGGCAATTTTTAATTTAATTAATATTTTGTTAACTATTGCGAAAATTGCAAAATAATAAAGGACTTTCCGTCTCAGATTAATCTGCTTTACGTGTCCACAAATTCTGTCATAAAAATTATCGTACACTCTGTATATATACACACACACACACACACACACACACACACATATATATATATATACACAAT
>NW_017305916.1:1508615-1513513 GCF_001594115.1 Trachymyrmex septentrionalis
AGATATATATTTATATATACAATAAATTTTGTCAATATTAATAACTTGCACTTGTATATATACAGAGTGTCTCAGAACGACCGCCAAATATTTCATGTGCTGGTAGAGCAGATTAAACTGAAAAGTCTTCTACTATTTTGCAATTTTTGCAATAGTTAACAAGTTATTAATTAATAAAAGTCGTTGAATATTGGTTTTCAATAATTTTTTATTCAAGTATTATTAACTTTACAAAAAAAAAGACAAGAATTATTTATTTTTTTTTCATAAAGTTCTGAGAATTTTTTCAAAATTTTTTAGTACCGCATTTTCTTATGTTGATAAAAATAATTGCCTATAAGAAAAATACACTATTAAAAAATTGATAAAAAATTCTTAAAGTTCTATGAGAATAAAATAAACAATTTTTGTTTCTTCTTGTTTTTCTGTAAAATTGATAGATACTTGAATAAAAATTATTGAAAACCAATATTCAGCGATTTTTAGTAGGGATACATCGAACATCCGGAAAATATTCGGCACTTTTTTATTATCCGACCAGATATCCAGATATTATTAGTATCCAGGAATATATCCGGTTGAAATTTAATACCATTAAATTGTTGATTTTTTTTTTATATATGGTAAATGTTCTGGAAATAAGTATGCATATTTATGATGCTATGATAATATCTTATATAATACATTGTTGATATCTTGAAAATGTCGAATATCCAAGTCGAAGAAATTGCTTTTCCGGATGTCCGATGTTACATTCTGTCTGGATATTTGATATCCGGTATCCGGTAATTTTACAATCCGGTGCATCTCTAATTTTTACTGATTAATATCTTGTTAATTATTGCGAAAATTGCAAAATTGTAGAGGACTTTTCAATTCAGTTTAGTTCGCTCTATCAACATGAAATATTTGACGATTATTCTGGAATACTTTTATATAAATTTATATATATATACTATATATTACGATTATATATACATCATTTTTAAATATCACTCTTAAATATTACGATTATAGGTTAAATTGCTGATGGATGAAGTACAAAATGACTGGAATGCTTTAGATGACAAGAAGGAAATCGAAATATTGGAAAAATATGCTTACGTAACGAATGTTTTTACGATTATTCTTATACGTAAGAAAGGAAAAATATTTAGGAACTTTATTTAACTCTTCCGAAATCTATTTAATTGGAAAACTTACCTAAAAGATTATTTTATTTCAATATTTCATAGTATTATTATGTATGAGCCTGATCATCTTTTCCTTTACGGAGTTTTTGCCTATTTTACTCGATATTGTTATACCATTGAATGAATCTCGACCATTTAACACGCACGTGCCGATGGAATATTTTATCGATCCTAGAAAATATTTTCTTCTTATCCTAATGCACGAAATTCTCGCGCTTGCCACAGGAGGCTTTACAATGGTTGCTACTGGTACAGTAACTTTGGCTTATGCGCAACATATTTGTGGGATGCTAAAAATTGTTAGGTAAAAAAATCCATTTACTACTAATGTATAATGAAATTGTTGTTTGATCGACTAAAAAAATTCTTAGCTTTCGAATAGAACGTGTGTTAGACAAGAACATGCTGCAAAATTCCAACTCTCAAATGGAACGTATAATCTGCAGTAGAATAGTACGTGCTATAGATTTACATAGGAAGGCTCTAAAGTGCGTATCAGATTGAATTTGTAAGAGAAAAAATAATTAAAATAGTAGCGTGTTTACTTGTGTACATTTTTATATGTATCAAATATCACAGAAAATGATTATTATATTGTGAATTTGTTTACCAAGTTGATTAAGTATTAATTATAAAATGAGGATTAAACATGCTCTATGATACGTTATTTTTATCGATAATTGAATGGATTGCATGGAAAAATAAAGATATATTTAATATACAAAATTAATTTTTTATTTAAAGAAGAAAATAATTATTACAAATTTTATAATAAAACAATTTTTATTATAATATTTTTAGCTCTTTTAAATATATGTTAATTTATGTTATTATATATTTAGTATTTTAGTTAAGGTAATATTTATTGAAAATGTTATAACGAGATAACTCAAAATGATTTGCCATTAATATATTAATCAGACCTTTTATTTTTTCTTTAAAGATTCATTGATCGAATTATATCATATTTTACGATACCATTTGCTATTTTAATTATAACTGGCGTTGTTTCCATGAGCATTAATTTATATTATGTAAGTACAGTATTTAATAACTTTACTTAAATTAATTATATAAATAAATTTTACATATAGTTGTATTTAACTATAAACAATCTTTTTCGTTATCGTCGTGTTAAACAATTGTGTTAAACAATCTCATTGAAACATCTTATTGTGTAATAACACTGTAGTTGCTTCTACCATCTACGAGACAGAATACAGCAGAATTGTTTTCAAGTATCACAGTCGTGGGATCTCATTTTGTTTATATGTTTGGAGCCAATTTTGGCGGACAAATAATAACCGATCATAGTGATGATATTTTTAATGCAACGTGAGTATTTATTGAAACATTAACTGTAAAGTTTTTTTATTTTAACAAGTAGTATAATTTAGTCAAAAAAAACTTTAAAAACCTTAAAAAAAAAAACTTAAAAAAACATAAAAATAAAAATTTTGTAAGGCACAAAGAAATATTAATATAAATTGAAATATCATCGTTGTGTTATAATAATTCTCTCTCTCTCTCTCTCTCTCTCTCTCTCTCTTCTCCCCTCCCTCCTTCCCTCCTTCCCTCTCTCTTTCTCTCCCTCCTTTCCTCTTCTTCTCTCATCTTTTCGAATTGCATATAAAAACACACAAAATTAATCATAAATACATTTTATATTTAAGTATATGTATGTCAACAATCAAATTTAATCTATTTTGGACTCTTTAGATGTAATGCATTGTGGTACATTGCTCCATTATCATCACAAAAAATATTTTTATTTTTAATGCATCGTACAGTAAAAAGTTTTAAACCAGTTCTCTGTAATATATTTGTGGCATCGCTGGAAGGTTTTGCTACGGTAATATATGTAAAGTATAGCAATTACAAAAATATAATAACAAATTAAAATACAAGGTCTATTATATTAAACGAACAATTAAAAAGATGTAAATTATTTAAAAATAAAATTTAATTTTTGCATAATATTACATAATTTTAAAATCTACCATATTTCAATTAATTACTATAACAACTAGAATTAATTCCGTTTCTGAAATTAGAAATAGAAAAAAAGACTATATTTTTATAGCTAGTTACTACAGCATTGTCTTATTTAACAATACTTTATTCTGTACAATAGCGATGTAATATCGCTGATACTTCGTCATGCTAGTACATATGCAATGTTACAAGAGAAATTCAATAATATGCATTGAGAAAATTGCAAGGTACGTAATTACAAATAATATTATACCTTATGCATGTTTATACTTAAAATCGTAATTGTTTACAGCACATCAAGCATCGTCTTGTTAAATCTTTTATTAGTGATTTTATAAAAATTTTCTATAAAAAGGATTATCTTACAAAACGCTAATTTTCAATGATGTAGACAATAAACGTTTTACATGCACATATGACTTTTACTGTACAAATTTATTCTACATCTCTAAGTTATATTTAAAAGTATCGAGAGAGAGAGAGAGAGAGAGAGAGAGAGAGAGAGAGAGATAATATGAAGCAAAAATTACCAAATGCTTGAAATTGAATTGTAAGAGGTTTATAAGAATTTAATGTGCATAATAATTACAAGATAATGTTGATATAAGCACATACATAATTATTTCTTATACTAAAATTGTTCTGCACTTTCTGGAATATTAATCCTAAACTAAATTCTGATCATAATTGAAAGTAACACTTTAATGAAAATCTAAAGTATTTTATACATCAGAACTTCCTTTTATACTATTAGATAAAGTAAAGTAATCAATAGAATAGCAAGATAAAAGTAATCAATAGAATTCGGTAATTAAATTCGGGATGATCGCGGGACGCGCACGGAGAATCGTTGCGTGTTTTGTTGAAAAACAGCATGCCAACTGTAATGATGCTATTTTATTTTAGCAAGTACCTGATTTACATTTGCGAACAGCGATTTTCCGTGTGTCGTGAGATTGTCCGAATGTCCAAACAATAGCAGTCAATACCTTTGCTCTTGCAAAAGACAAATAAAATATATGCGTATAGTGCATATAATACGTCATTCAACATAACAGATTGTTTTCGAAAAGCTTCTAATGCTTTACCTTATAAGATATTTTTAATTGCTTTGAGATAGAATTTGTTTGTCCACTGAAGTTTATTATACTATAAACTGCGTTCTCACGCCAAGTTACTCTGACCTACGCTAGTATTAACTATAAAAACGTAATGTTACGTATATTTTCTTATAACATTAACAATTGCCATAAAAATAATCGTTTTTATGTAGAATACTATTATTTCAAATGGTGATGAAATTATAGCACTTTTTGTTCTTACTGCATAATTATAGAAAATTATTAAATTGCATAGCCTACCACATATTTTTCTCTTACAAGAGATAGCTTACGGAAAATAAAAAAAATATTCAGTACGATGTTATTCAGTAATTCCACGATGTTTCCATTCGCACATATTCCGTGTACTAAGTAAGATGGTCTTTTCTGGTGAACGTTATTACAATATTTATCGGATTATGTTAACTGCGCTTGGTTTGTGGCCTTATCAAACACCATTTATGCAAGTACAATCTGCGTTCTTCCTTGGCGCCTATTATTTCATTCTTTTATTCCAGGTATATTTTGCAACCCTTTTTTTCTTACACTTAACATTTTTTTGGATTCATTGAGGAGAAGGTGGTATTATGATCAGTGTAGATATATTGGC
>NW_017305916.1:1513613-1517330 GCF_001594115.1 Trachymyrmex septentrionalis
CTTTGGATGATTCATTGAGGAGAAGGTGGTATTATGATCAGTGTAGATATATTGGCTCCGCCTAATAGGTATCTCGGTTATTAAGTGGTGAATTCTACTGATTACTTATGAAATTATTTGTTTAATGGATCGTTTTTATGATTCTAATATGCTAATACATAATGTTACACCACCTTCCCCTCTACATAAATTCGATATATATTATTATCATATCTATGTGTTGCAGTTTACGACTTTTTTGACAACAACGTGTAACTTGGAATTTATTTTTAAAGAACTATCATATATTTTCATTACCATATTATATATTATAACTTATAACTCTTATTATTTTAATTCTAAAGGAGTAAGTACTATTTATAGTTTTATTTTTATGGAGAAGTCTTTTTATCTCGAAACTTTTAATTCGCATAAGTAAGAGAAATTTCAGAAGTATTAATTGTTTAAATGATAGGTGAAATATTTATTAAAACAAATAAAATTGGACTGGAATTCAATCAAAGATAATAGTGAAATTAGAATATTAGAGAAATATGCTAATGAAAATCGTCTATTGTCACTAATTTTAGGTTGTAAGTAAATTATGAAATAGATAATAAATAACATTTTTAATATATACCCCTGTTTATTTGAAATTTTTACTGTTTACTTACGATAATTAAAATTATAAAGTTCTATATTATCTTGTTATTTTGAATGTCTAGTTGTCGTCGCATTTGCTATATTTTTCATTATAATTATTGAATTGATACCAGTCATTCTTGACGCTGTCACACCGATGAATAAATCTCGACCACGTAAAGTAAAAATCGATTTTGAATTTTTTATCGACGAGGAACAATATTTTTATATTTATTTAATATATGAAATCATAACAATAATAATTGGAATATTTACCATTCTTGCAACGGGAACATTATCGTTCGCGCTCATCAGGCATTGTTGCGCCACTTTTAAAATCGCTAGGTATTTGCGTTTAAATTTTGATGAAGAAAATTAAATATCTTTAATTGTTTGTTGATTATATAAAAATTGTTTGCAGTAATTTAATCGAAAAAACAGTGACTCAACATACACTTCAAATTCCTGCTTGTCAGAAAACAACACTTGTGATGTGTCAGAGAATTAATCGTGCTATTCATATTCATAGAAAATCTATTCAGTTAGTTTTTACTTAATTTATTCTTTTATTATCTATTATACACGACTCAAATTAATTTTAATTTTTAAAAATCACATTAATACAACTAATTCCAAGATAAATTAGATTTTAATATAAATTTAATTAGATTTAATATAAATTAGATTTTTTTTCGCTATTGAAGGTTTTCTACATTTTTTATGAATATTATGAACAAATGGTATTTCCCTTTAGTGATAATCAGCGTAATGTCTTTAAGTTGCAATCTTTTTCGAGTAAGTAATGCACTTTTGTACGTTTACATTTTTTATGTTTCTTACATTATTAATTATACAATTAATTTTTTACATTTAATTGTTATATTTATGAATTCGTATGTTATTCGTATGTAAATTAAAATATATATTTGAATAATAATATAATATATTTTTATAGCTACTTAATGCATTAACTGTGTCAAAGGAATTTTCTGAAATAATATTATGTATCGGTATGGTAACAGCTCATTTTATGGTCTTGTTTGCATCTAATTTTGTTGGACAAGCAGTTTCCGATCATAGCGCAGAAGTATTTAATGCCGCGTAAGTATCATGTATACATCAAAATCTCTAATGAACGAAATCAATTTATTTATACGAAGTCATTGTTTACATGTATGATATTTTTATTATGATAATTTCTAAACTACTTTAATCTTCTACTTTAGTCTTCCAAATATAATTATAAATTTTAATAATCCATTTTTTTAATGTTGATTAATCCATTTATTTGACGAATGACTCAGTGTCCACATATCGCATGCCATTTCTCAATAATTGTTTAAGTATTATGTCCATCCAAAATAATGATACATTTAGAAGTTAAATTATAGGAGAAGACCAAGTGTCTACTTAATAATTATAATAACGGGTCCATTATATTGAGTTAGAAGAATGTACAAAATTAGCGTAACTCCAAGGAATTCGTTTTTGTTTTTTTACATTGAATGTGTTAAGTAATCTATTATATATATTAGATTGATAAAGTTTATAAAGACATTGTTCTAGAATGATGTTTGCAACTAATTATTTCACAAAATGAAAAAATTAAACCTATTTTCGGTCAAAGAGGATTTTGGTATTTGATAATGTTCATTTAAAGCTACTTGCACGATTTATATGAAATAATGTTTTTAGTCAGTTTGCTTTGAATTTGTAATATGTAATTTTTGTATTTCTGATCAAAAATTTCATTGATCGGATAATATACTTTTATAACTAATTGCTGAGATATAATACGTGAAAATTAGTGATAAGTCTTTCGCACAGGGGCAGAATGGACTAAACTGAGAAGAAAAGTTCTCTACTATTTTACAATTGTCGCAATGGTTAACGAGTTATTAACTTATGAAAATAGCCAAATTCGCCCAGCCCACCGCCAAATACAAGCGTGCGACAGGATAGTACCCGCCCCGCGCGGCGAGTCGCGCGTCCGCCGTCACTAGGCACGTTGTTTATAAGCGGCAATTGCTGTCGCTCGATTGGATAGGACTGCCCAGCGCGGTGAGACGCGCGTTCGCCGTAATGTCTATAGCGACAGCAATTGCCGCTTATAAACAACGTGCCTAGTGACGGCGGACGCGCGACTCGCCGCGTGAGGCGGATACTATCTTGTCGCATGCTTGCATTTGGCGGTGGGCTGGGCGAATTTGACTATTTTCATCAGTTAATATCTCGTTAACTATTGCGACAATTGTAAAATGATAGAGGACTTTTCTTCTCAGTTTAGTCCATTCTGCCCCGCAGAAAAGTGCGAAAGACACTAATTTTCAAATACTCTGTATATATAGAATTATTTGAACGTTTCTTTTACATGATTCGTTCTTACGTCGCGGTCTCCTGGACTTGTGCGTCGCTCATACATATATGTATATTAGGTAAGAATGATCTTTCGTGCAGGGCGCGCGCGTTTGTACGTAGCATTTCAGCAGAACATGAATCCTACGCCTTTTGTTATTAAATAGCTCTTAAATAATACTGCTAGATTCTATGTTGAATATTATTGTTGATATAAATAGAAATTAATAAGATATTTCAGCAGTAAATAAAATAGTAGAATTGTAATAAAATTGTTATCGTTATGATTGCGATTTTTAATTCTAATAACATCTTTAGATACATAGCGCGTACGCACGCATTCATGGATATTCATACATAGACATCAGGACACATTGTAATGTCATGGATATCAAGTGCATATTTTACATATACAATACTTGTAAATTTTGTTATATTTCTAAAATGAGTAAAAAGTAGAAGCTACATTAATTTACGCATGTCTAAGCAAAAGTAAATGTTATAAATAATGCTAAATGTAATATTTTTATAAATTTATAGATATAATACAATGTGGTATTTAGCTCCATTATCAATACAAAAATTGCTTTTATTTGTGATGCAAAATTCTTTAAAAAGTCACACTCTAACAACTGGTTACATTTATGTATCATCTTTAGAAGGATTTTCTACGGTAATATAAATACTTTGTAATGTGTGTGTGTGTGTGTGTGTGTGTGTGTGTGTGTGTGTGTGTGTGTG
>NW_017305916.1:1517407-1518241 GCF_001594115.1 Trachymyrmex septentrionalis
TGTGTGAACCAATTGTCTAGAAAAAATCTTATGCTTTTTTATTATATTTAACTCATATTCGGTAAATTAATAAAACTATTCTATAAAATCAAATCTTAATGATTGCTGTAAAAAATAAAAATATTTTTTTAGCTTATAACTACCGCAATATCATACTTTACTGTAATATATACCACGACGATAAAATAATGCAATAAAAGTTTTAATTGGTTGTAGAACCTTGAATGTAGTGATACTTGCACGTATTTAATAACAGAAAAATAGGATTTCTAGGTACGTAATTATTTGCTAAAATAAATCATAAACTATATTATTATATAGAATTTAAATTTTTAGCACTTGACATATAATATATACATACAAAAATCATACATTAGCAATTGTAGCAAAATAAATCATGATTCGTACTGCGCAGGTTTATTATACAGCGAGCGCTGAGAAAGCGCAAATACGCAATGGGAGAATATCCGGAATTAATTTTTTCTTTAGTTTGGGACATATTTTTTTATTTTTATTCATTCGGAATGTTACTGTTCTAGGGCTTGTTGTTGTAATATAAAATAATATACAACGTCAAAGTTGATTTTTGCCGTTATTTTACGTTTTCTCGTCCTCCCATCAATAAATTATAATATAATTTATTTAAAAGAACTTGAAGAAACAATAAAATTTATTAAAATGTATGTTATTACACCAACGTTTTCACGAGGATTTTCAACATGCGGCTAACATACGATTAACTGAAAAAAATGGTTACGTCTCTTCTTATACCTATGTAAAAAAGAAATATATAATTCAATACATTTTCAAACTGGAAAAAAATTGCAAGGTAAT
>NW_017305916.1:1518304-1523959 GCF_001594115.1 Trachymyrmex septentrionalis
CTTTTAATAATTTCATTTCAAGAATACAATTATTTTATAAAACACTAATCTCTTCTCCTGCTCCTCTCTCTTTCTCTCTCTCTCTCTCTCTCTCTCTCTCTCATTCTTTGGATAATAAACATTTTACTTACACATATGAATTTGTTTCTGTACAACGTTTTTCTTTACATTTCTAAGTTATTTAAAAATATCTATATTATAAAGTAGAAATTACCGAAATGCAATTTTAAAATAAATTATACCTAATTAAACCTTATAAGGATTTAACACATTATAATAATTACATATAATATAATAATAATGTTGAACACATATTTAAAAAATTTGAAATTATTTTTTTACGTACTTTTATATCATTTCAAGTGATACAATCAATATTCGGATTCGGATATTTGGACACAATCACGTGCAGAAAATCGTTACGTACTTTAGGTTTATATATTAAGTAGGCTGCACGTCAGCCAAAATGTTGCTACTACACTTCAACAAACACTTGATTCACTTTTGCGTACAATGATTCTCCGCACCTGCCTTATAATCGAGCCCGAACGTCTGAATCTTATTAATTGCATTACTTTAAATGGTATAAAAGAATGTTCTGACGTAAGAAATAATGTAGATTTTTCTGAAAATATCTCCTGCAATTGTGATGATATTGATCCTAGTAAACGTTACTGACTTTATATAAAGATCAATAAAATATATTTGTATAATGCATGTAATACAACATTCAAAAGAGAAGATTGCTTTCGAAGATCTAAGTTCCTAATATCTTAGCACTATAAAATATATTCAATTAATTTAATATAAAATTTATTTGTATACTGGGGATGCGTGAGGTGCGTTATATATTATGAATTACACTCTCATGTCAAATTACTCTGATCTGCGTCGATCCAAACTATAAGAACGTAATGACAGATATTTTCTTATAACATTGACAATTGCCACGAAAATAGTCGTATTTTAATGTAACATGTCATTATTTCAAATGGTTGACGAAATTGTAGCACTTTTTGTTGTTACTACATAATTATAGAAAATTATTAAATTGCATAGCCTACCACGTATTTTTTGTCTACAAGAGATAGTTTGCGAAAAACAGAAAAATATTCAGTACGATGTTATTCAGTAATTCTGCGATATTCTCATTCACATGTATTCCGTCCACTAAGTAAGATGGTCTTTTCTGGCGAACGTTATTACAACATTTATCGGATTTTGTTAACAGCAATTGGTTTGTGGCCTTATCAAACGCCGATTATTATGCAAGTGCAATCTATGTTCTTTCTTGGCTTATATTATTTCATTTTTTTATTCCAGGTATTTTACAATCGTTTTCTCTTATACTTAACACTTTTTTGAATGATTATTTAGGGAGAAGGTGATATTATGACCATTACAAATATGTTTCCTCCTTCTTAATATTTCCGTTATTAAATGATGAATTCGAATGATTTCTTATAAATTTATTTATTTATCTAGTAGTTATATAATGACGCTAATATTATATAATGAATGCTAATACATAGTAGTCAGCATTTATTAAAACGCAGTTTTATTTTCGAGCATATTAAAATGTTTTTAATATACACTTTAACACTTAATTACACGTATTTCTTTATTCTTCTTAAACTTGAACAAAATATCACACGAATATATGTTTAAGTGTATTCTTTAACATACATTATTTAACGATTTATTTAACTGATTACATTTTGACCTATGCAAAGTTAAACGGTAGTATGATATTTTGATAATGCTGCACCCTAAGCGTGCTAATGTCATTTTTTTTTTGAGGTTTTTATATTAAAATAATTTTTTCTATCACTTGATTGTAGAGTTCTAATATTAGTCTGTAGTTTATATTACATGTATATAATTTTTTAGTACTAAGCAGCCTATATGTGGAAGAAGTTAACGTGTGAACACACATACATTTGTATAATTTTAATACACACATTCATGTAATATTTTACTTTTTTATTAACTTTGTAATCAAATACTGTTGTAAAAAAAACTTATTTTTTTAATCTGTTTCTGTAGAAGATCGTATTACCTAAATAATGTGTAAACACCTGTTCAATCATTGATCAAGACCTAAAAATAATTTCGACACACGTTTCAAACGACTACGTAGTATATAAATTCACACAGAAAAAAGCATTTAAAATCCAACTACACCGCATTGATTTCTATAGTTTGTGTTATCCAATATACGGTTCTACAGTATAGTATATTAAGTAATGAATGTTTTATAACTTTAAGTCTAGAATGAATTGAATAGCTTTTTGATAAATATAATTGTTAAGTTTTAAATTTAAATATTGATTTTTAACCGAATTATTGTAGGAAATGGAAACAGGGTATCATAATATACCACCTACTCCTCTACATAATGTCGGTATATTGTTACCATATTTATGTGTTTCAGATTACGACTTTTTTTACAACAACATGCAACTTCGAATTTATTTTTAAAGAACTATCATATATTTTCATTACAATGTTATGTATTATAATGTATAACTCTTATTATTTTAATTCTAAAGAAGTAAGTATTATTTGTAATTTTATTTTTATGGAAGAGCTCTTTTATCCTGAGAATTTTAATTCATATAAGTAACAGAAACATTAATTGTTTAAATGATAGGTGAAATATTTGTTAAAACAAATAAAATTGGACTGGAATTCAATCAAAGATAATAGTGAAATTAGAATATTAGAGAAATATGAAAATGAAAATCATCTTCTGTCATTAATTACAAGTTGTAAGTAAATTATGAAATAGATATTAAATAATATATTTTTAATATGTACCTGTCTGTTTGAAACTTTTACTGTTTGCTCACGATAATTACGAAGGTTGTATGTCATTTTATGTTTAATATCTAGTTGTCATCATATTTGTTTTATTTTTTATTATAATTATTGAATTGATACCAGTTTTTCTTGACGTTGTCACACCGATGAACAAATCTCGACCACGTAAAGTAAAAATAGATTTCGAACTTTTTATTGACGAGGAAGAGTATTTTTATATTTATTTAATATATGAAATTATAACATTAATAATTGAAACATTTACCATGCTCGGACCGGCAACATTATCGTTTGCGCTTTTCAGGCATTGTTGCGCTAATTTTAAAATCGCTAGGTATGTACTTATCTTTTAATTTTGCTGAAGAAAATAATCTATGTTGAGTTGTTTGTTGATTATATAAAAATTATTTGTAGTAATTTAATCGAAAAAACAGTGACTCAACATACGCTTCAAATTCCTGCTTATCAGAACACACATATGATGTGTCAGAGAATTAATCGTGCTGTTCATATTCATAGAAAATCTATTCAGTTAGTCTTTGCTTCATTTATTCTTTTAACATTATTATTTACTATACATGACTCACATTATTTTTAAGTTTAAACATCACATTTTTTAATATAATTAACTCAAAGGTATGAATTAAACTTTTATTCGCTATTGAAGGTTTTCTACATTTTTTATGAATATTATGAACAAATGGTATTTTACTTTATCGATAATCAGCGTAATATCTTTAAGTTGCAATCTTTTTCGAGTAAGTAATGCACTTATGTACTTATTACATTTTTTCTGTCTTACATTTAATTCAATTAGTTTATGTTTACGAATTCGTGTATTACATATAAATTAAAGTACTCGTATGAATAATAATATAACACATTTTTACAGCTGTTTAATTCATTAACTGATGCTTCGAATGAATTTTCCGAAATAGTAATGTGTATCTTTATGGTAATAAGTCATATTATTTCGATGTTTGCATTTAATTTTGTTGGACAAACAGTTTCCGATCATAGCGCAGAAATATTTAATGCTACGTAAGTATCATATATATGTATATTAAAATCTCTATTGAACGAAATCAAGAGGGATCCCGTTTGCCTACAAATCGATTGCCTACAGTATCGTTTGCCTACATCACTTTTGCCGACAGTTCGTTTGCACACAAAAATTATTGCCTATAGTTCGATTGTCTACATGCACTTTTGCATACAAATAAAAATTTTAGAAACGGAGTTACTTTTGCCTACATGCACTTTTGCGCACAAATAAAAATTTTAGAAACAGAGTTACTTTTGCTTACATTATTATTGCCTACATTTCGATTGTCTACATGTATTATTGTCTACAAGTCGATTGCCTACATACATTATTGTCTACAGCTCACAACCTTCCACGCGAAATGAGGGCCATCTCACACCAAAAAAATGGGGATTGGTTAGATTTTTTTGGAAAAATATTCCAAGCGGACACTGTCTACGCTGACATCCCACATGACAGATTTCTTAAAAATATAAATTATTTTCTTATTTAACTTCAATTTATATTTTTGCGCAAAAGTGCATGTAGACAATAGAGCTGTAGGCAAAAGTAACTCCGTTTCTAAAATTTTTATTTGTGTGCAAAAACTATAATTGACGTTCTTTTTGTTGCGCTTATAACGTGTAAATTATCTTTGGCAGATGAAGACTAAGTTAAGTCAAAATGTACCAAGATTTTATATATATTAATAAAATAATTAATTTTATTCGCGTTTGCTCGTTTTAAAAATTAACCTTTATTATTGTGTTTGTTTTAATTTTATTTTCTAAATGTTGAATAATCCATTTTTTAAATTATATTGATAATATTTAAAGAGATACATTATTATTTTAGATTAATATTTATATAAGTATTTCGTCTATTATTATATAAAATAGGAGAAGAAAATCTATTTTCGGTCATAGAGTATCTTCGTACTTGTAACGTTCATATTCAAAGTATCCGCACGACTTATATTTACTAATCTTTTTAGTAAATTTGCTTAAATGTGTAGTTCTTGCATCTTTGATAAAAAATTTCAATAGGCAATATACTTGTACTTCTATTCTTAGTTGCTAGATAGATTTGAACGTTTCTTTTACATCACGTTCTCTTACACAAGCACTATGTCGCGTATACGTGTTTACAAGGTATGAACGTATATGTTGTGCGCACGCGTTTGTGTACATATATTAGAAATGTGCGATCTCTATTAATTGAATCGATCTTTTAGTCATTCTTAAATCAGATTAATTGAATTCGATATTTAAAAAATCGGAGCTGAATGAATCGATCTATCGGAGATCAGAGATTGATTCAATAAAAAAGTTTTTTTTAGTAGCGTCGTATAAATTAAACAAAAACAATACAAAAATTAAAACACGATTCTGATTTGTCTCTAAGTAAAAATAATTTTAATTTAAAAATCTAGGTTCAATCTAACATCTGTATTTCTTAACTACTGACGTAAAAAATCGATAAAATATCGTATATAAATTCAATATTACAACTGTCTGTGTCAATTGGTGTTACAAAACAGAATTTAAGTAGCATTTATTTATATACTTTGTCAGTAATAATTACTAGTTGTAACTAGTATCTACTAGGATATCATTAAACTCGATTAATGGTGACGTAGACAGTGTTATAAGCACAGTAATGATATTAAAATTTTGGATTCTTTGCCACACGGCATATGTAGAACTATAATAATTTTCAATAAAATTATAAAGATGTAAATGAAAATATTAAATTTTAAATTATATATATCATAAAACATATGTATTTGTTTAATATATATATATATA
>NW_017305916.1:1524059-1531476 GCF_001594115.1 Trachymyrmex septentrionalis
CATCAGGTTACATTGTAATGTTTCGAATATCAATTGCTCATTTTATGTATGCAACATTTGTACATTTGTTATTAAATGAATGAAAAATATAAGCTACATATAATATAAATGCGTAAGCACAAGTAAATATGAATGTTATTAATAATGCTAAATCTAACATTTTTATAAATTTATAGGTATAATACAATGTGGTATTTAGCTCCAATACCAATACAAAAATTGCTTTTATTTGTGATGCAAAATTCTCTGAAAACTTACACCCTAACACTTGGCTATATTTATGTAACATCTCTAGAAGGATTTTCTACAGTAATAAATACTTTATAGTGAACAGTAAACTAATTGTCTAGGAAAATTTTTACTTTATCTGTTTTTATTGTATTTAATGCGTATTTAAAAAGACAATAATGTTACATAACAATGTTTACAACAATCAAATCTTGATGATTGCTTTATAAAGTTATAATATTTTTTCAGCTTATAACTACAGCAATATCATACTTTACTGTAATGTATACCACGATGAAATAATGCAAAACAAAAATTCTAGTTGATTATAGAATCTTGAATGTAGTAATATTTGTACGTATTAGTGACAGAAGATCATTACGGATTTCTAGGTACGTAATTATATGCTCAAACAAATCATAAATCTCATATTATTATATAAAAAGTAAATAGGTGTACAAATGAGTTTCTATCATGAAGAAAATATTCTGGTTGAATAAAGCGCAATCGTTTTTATAGAAAAAAAAACTTGCCTTATTCAAAATATTTGCCATTGAAAGCTATAACCCCCCACTTTTCAGACAATGAGTGGATTCCACGATAGAAGAAGTCCGGTTGTTTTGAAGTAATCGATTCATCAAGTCAATTTTTGATATCGTTACAAGATCTGAACTGCTCTTTATAAAGACCGCTCTACATGGACCGAAATAAATGGTAATCTGATGGAGCTATGTCTAATGAATACGGCGGGTGGGATAGCACATCCCAGTCAAGTGCTTCTAAAGTTTCCTTGACTCGCTTTGCTACATGTGGTCTGGCATTATCATGCTGGAAAATAACCTTGTCATGTCTTTTCGCATATTCTGAACGTTTTTCTTTCAATGCTCGGCTCAAATTGATTAATTGTTGTTGATATCGTTCAGCATTGATGGTCTGACTCGGTTGCAGTAACTCATAGCACACCACATCTTTCTGATTCCACCAAATACACAGCATAATTTTATTTCCATGAATATTCCCTTTAGGTGTTGATTCAGGACCTGGTTCATCTAGATGCACCCATGCTTTTTTCGTTTAGGATTATTGTGTGATCCATTTTTTATCTCCAGTAACAATTCGATGCAAAAATAATTTTCTTTTTTGTCTTTGAAGTAATAATTCACATATGGTTAAGTGATTCGCAATGTCTCTTTCTCACAATTCATGGGACCCAATTTTCTTGCTTCTGAACCATTCCCATCGCATGTAGACGTTGGGAAATACATTATTGAGTAACATTTAATGCCATTGCTAAATCTGTTTCTGTTTGACACGGATCTTCATCGAGTAATGCTTCCAATTCTGCATCTTTAAATTGTTTTGGTACACCTTCATGTTCTTTGTCTTTCACGTCGAAATCATTACTTTTATATTTTCTGAACCACCCTCTACAACTACTTTCAGCTATAGATCATGTTCACCATAAACTTCCACAAGCAAATGATGACTTTTAGTAGCAGTTTTCTTTAAAATAAAATAATGCAACAAAACTTGCCGCAAATGCCATTTTATTGGCACAAAATTGGAAATTTTCAATGCAATAAGAAAATTTGTTATTTATACTTCACTCTAACATCATATATTATATCTTAAACTTTACTTAGGTATCTAATATCTACAATTAGATATGCTACCGTCCTAAATTACATGCACGCAGTATTGATAACGACATCTATTAGAAAACGATGGGAACTTATTTGTACACCAATACATGCTGTATCATTAGTAGCATTAAAATGTTAAAAATATATTTTTAATTTTTAGCACTTAACATATAATACCTGCAAGCTGAAATCATAAGTCATTGTGGTAGGATAATCCATAATTTGTATTGCGCGGTTTTATTATGCAGCGAGTGCTAAAATGCCGCAAATATGGAACCTGAGAATATCTGAGATTAATATTTTCTTTAGTTTGGGACAACACTTTTACTTTTACTTATTATTACATACATCTTTTACTTTTACTTATTCAGAGAGTTACTGTTTAAGGGCTTGCGTAATATAGATTAATTTACTGGACAATGCCAAAGTTTATTTTTACCGTGTACTTTACTTTTTCATGTCCCATTAATAAATAATAATGTAATTTATTTAAGAGAACATTGAATGAAATAATAATAAAATTTATTAAAATGTAATTTATTACACCAAAATTTTCATGAAAATTTTTAACATACTGTTAACATACAGTAAATTAAAAATGAAAGCACTTTGTTTTATACCTGTATAAAAGAGATATATAATTCAACACTTTTTCAAATTGAAAAAAATTACGGGGTACGTAATTATAAATAATATAGTTTGGCATAATAAATAAATATTAAGTTGTATGTTACTCATTTACCGTCATTATTATCATGGGAACACTACAACAATATCGATCTTAATAAACATTACTAGCTTCATGAAAAAAACTAATAAAATATGTGTGCTTATAATGCATGTAATATAACCTTTGAAAGAGAAGATTGCTTTCGAAGATCTAAGTATAATATCTTAGGCACTATAAAGTATATTTAATTAATTTAGTTAAAAATTTGACTGGAAGTGTGTCAAATTGTGAACCATGCTCTCGCGTCAAGTTACTTCGATCTGCGCCGACTCAAACTATAAGAACGTAATGAGAGCTATATTTTCTTATAACATTGACAATTGTCGCAAAGATAGTCGTTTTGAATAGCATGTCATTATTTGAAATGGATGACGAAATTATAACACTTTTTATTCTCACTGCGTTATTATAGAAAATTATGAAATTACAGCCTATCACATATTTTTCTTCTAAGAGATAGTTTGCGGAAAATAACAAAATATTCAGTATGATGTTATTCAGTAATTTCGCGATATTTTTATTCATACGTATTTCGTCTACTAAGTAAGATGGTCTTTTCTGGCGAACGTTATTACAACATTTATCGGATTTTGTTAACACCGATTGGTTTGTGGCCTTATCAAACACCGATTATTATGCATGTGCAATCCGTGTTCTTCCTTGGCACATATTGCATCATTCTTTTATTTCAGGTATTTTACAATCCTTTTCTTCTTACATTTAACATTTCTTTGAATGATTCTCTAAGAAGGAGGTGACCATTGTAAATATATTGACCCCGCTTAATGAGGAGCTCTCCGTTATTAAGTGACGAATTCTAATTATTACTTATGAAATTTTTTATGTACTTAGTAGCTCTTACATCATGACACTAATATGCTAATACATAATAGTCAGCATTTATTAAAATGCATTTTCAAGCATATTGAAACGGTTTTTAAAATATACTTTTACACTTAATTACACATGTTTCTGTATTCTTCTTACACTTGAACGCGAATATTGTCACACGAATGTATGGAGCGTTTATAAAGTCTGTTACCACCTCTATATTTTATAAATAGTTCAAAATTATGAAAAACTGCGACATCCGCGTTCGATCATTTCGAGAGACTACTCTTTTAAGAGGATCGGAAAGATTACTCTCTTCTCTCCTAAGGGAGTGCTCTAGGGAAGCTTCAACTTAACAATTTCGAATGGTACTCCTTTTATTGTAACATATCATATGAAAGGGCATAAAAAAAGGAAGTTTTTGATTTAGTGCAGAGATTGAGACGATAATACTAAGGTTGATACATTGACCTGTTCGGGAGTTATACAATATCAATGTTTGAAAAATTCGATTTGTTCTTACTTTTAATATGTGTTGATATGTTACAATATTCTCCTATTGTAGCAAATTCTTTTCCATTGTAGTAAACCCTCTTGTTCTATTTGAAATTTTTAAGTTGGTGTCTTTTGGGGCATTCCCTGGAGGAAGAATCTTTCCAACTCTAGAGTGAGTATAAAGAAAGTGGCGCCAATGCATGTGCCTAATGCTGACTGACTGCGTCATTAAATATCCTTACTGCTAGTTAGAAAGAAGACAAAAGAAAATAAAAGATTAAAACGAGGAATTGTGTTATATAGTTACTTTAGATATAGGACACAAAATGACTAATTGGCGTAATTTTCTTTATACTCACTCTACCGGTTCCATTAAAAGAATAGCTTCTCGAAATCATCGAATACGTATTTCGCGATTTTTCATTTTAAATCTCCAAAATATAGTAACAGACTTTATAGACATCCTGTGTGTTTGAGTATATTTTTTGTTATTTAACATTTTATTTGACTGAATACACTTACAGTTATGCAAAGTTAAATGATAATATGACATTTTATTAATGTGGCCTCCTAAGTTGATTGCTGACTCTCTTTTTTGAGGTTTTTATCAAAATAATTTTTCTGTAATTTGATTGTAGCTCTACTGCTAGACTATAGTTTACATTACATGTACAGTGAGAGCAAAAAGTATTTGTACAAGGAAATTTGTTATAAAAAAAGTTTTATTTGTAGTAAATAAACATTAATTAACAATTTTATACAATAAATACATTCTATTCTAACATAAACAAATGAGATTTACATGTATTCTTGATTTTATAAGCTAAATTTCTCATCTGTACGAATACTTTCTGAACATTCAAACAATACAATTTTTAATTTTTGCTTACTTTTAAGATTTTTGCGCATTTTTTGATATATTTTGTATAATTAATACACATCTTTTTGGTATATATTATTTTAAGAAACATACAGTCTATTTTATTCTTTATGAATAAATTGTTAATTATCCAACAAGAAACGATTGTGAATTAAATTGAATTGACGTCAAATTAATGTTAAAATTATCGTATAGTATTTATATCGATTCGACATCAATTCGATGACTTATTGTTTTGGATAATATTTACTTTTAAAAATAAAGTTTTTTTAAAAAATATTTTTTCTGTATGAATACTTTTGCACTCACTGTATACAGATTTTTAATACTTATATGCGATAGGAGTGAACACACACACACACATTTACACAATTTAAATACATACAGTCATACATTATTTTAGTTTTTTATTAATTTTGTAACTAAATACTGTTTTTAAAAAAACCAATTTCTTAAATCTGTATTTGTGGAAGACTATATTACTAACCTTGTTTTTCATCGAGCCATTATGCAGAGTCGCCACATTTTTATAAATAGCGTCCGAAATAATGAATATTTTGTAACTTTGAATTCAGAATTAATTGACTTTTTGACAAATATAATTATTATACTTTATTTATATTAACCAAATCATTATACAAAATCGAAATAAGATGCCATAATATGCCACCTTCTCTTCTACATAAATTCGCCATATTGTTTTCATATTTATGTGTTGCAGTTTACGACTTTTTTGACAACAACGTGCAACATGGAATTTATTTTTAAACAACTATCATATATTTTCGTTACCATAATATGTATTGTATTTTATAACGCTTACTATTTTAATTCCAAGGAAGTAAGTATTATTATAGTTATTTATAATATTATTTTTATGAAAAAGTCTTTTTAACCCGAAAATTTTAATTTCTGCAAGTAAAAGAATTTTTGAAGCAATAATTGTTTAAATGATAGGTAAAATATTTGCTGCAACAAATAAAATTGGATTGGAATTCAATCGAAGATAACAATGAAATTAGAATATTAGAGAAATATGCTAATGAAAATCGTCTTCTATCACTAATTTTAAGTTGTAAGTAAACTATGAAATAGATATTAAGTAACACATTTTTAATATATGTATACTTGTCTGTTTGAAACTTTTACTGATTACTTATGACAAATAAGAAGGTTGTATATCATCTTGTTATTTTCTATGTCTAGTTGTCGTTACATTTATTATGTTTTTTATTATAATTATTGAATTGATACCAGTCGTTCTTGACGCTGTCTCACCGATGAACAAATCTCAACCACGTAAAATAATAATAGATTTTGAATTTTTTATCGACGAGGAACAATATTTTTATATTTATTTAATATATGATATACTAACAATAATAATTGGAATATTTACCATTCTTGCAACGGGAACATTATCGTTCGCGCTCATCAGGCATTGTTGCGCCACTTTTAAAATCGCTAGGTATTTGCGTTTAAATTTTGATAAACAACATTATATATCTTTAATTGTTTGTTGATTATATAAAAATTGTTTGCAGTAATTTAATCGAAAAAACAGTGACTCAACATACACTTCAAATTTCTTCTTATCAGAAAACACATGTGATGTGTCAGAGAATTAATCGTGCTGTTCATATTCATAGAAAATCTATTCAGTTAGTCTTTACTTTATTTATTCTTTTAACATTATTATTTACTATATGACGCACATTAATTTTAATTAAAAATATTATATTTTTGAATATAATTAACTCAAGAGTATGAATTCGATTTTTTTTGCTATTGAAGATTTTCTACATTTTTAATGAATATTATGAACAAATGGTACTTCACTTTAGTGATAATCGGCGTAATGTCTTTAAGTTGCAATCTTTTTCGAGTAAGTAATGTACACTTATATACTTATTATATTTTTTCTGTCTTTCTTTTAATTCAATTTTTATAATTAATTTAATAATCAATAAGGTCGGAAATAAGACCATTTATGTTAGATACATTATTTTAAGTACGAAGCGCCATTACGGTCTGAATGTTAAGATGTTGATTATAAATATTCGTTTTAAATTAATTAATTTCAGAAATTATAATTACGTGTCGATATGGTTGTCGGACTCTTTCAACACAATCAATCTGAAATATTAATAATCCCGCAAATTTCCGAAACTTATCATTCAGACCATAGTGGCGCTTCAAGTTTTATAGTTACGAATTTGTATATTATATATAAATTAGAATATGAATAATATAACACATTTTTACAGTTGCTTAATTCATTAATTGTTTCAAATGAGTTTTCCGAAATAGTAATGTGTATCTGGTTGGTAACATGTCACACTGTTATATTGTTCGTATTTAATTTGCTTGGACAGTCAGTTTCCGATCACAGCGCAGAAATATTTAAAGCCGCGTAAGTATCGTATGTTCATTAAAATTTTCAATGAGCGAAATCAATTCACATATTCAATGAGATCAATGTTAATCGTATACTTTTTATAAACTATTATTTCTAAACTATATTTTTTAAATATAATTATAAACTAATAATCTATTTTTTTAACATTGAATAAATCAATAACATTGAATAAGTTTTTTTAATTAGATAAT
>NW_017305916.1:1531558-1535652 GCF_001594115.1 Trachymyrmex septentrionalis
TATATATCTAATTTTAGAATAATATTTACATAAGTATTTGGCAACTTATTATTTCATGAAATGGGATAAAGAAATCTATTTTCGATCATAGAGTATTGTCTTACTTCTAACGTTCAAATTCAAAATACCCTTCACGACTTATGTGAAATAATTTCTTTTAGTCAATTTGTTTTGTAATGAGTTCTTGCATTTCTGATAAATAAATTTTAATGGGCAATATGTTTCTATGACTAGCTGCTCAGTAGATTTGAACGTTTCTTTTATGTGATCCGATCTTACGTCGCATTCTCCTACACAAGTACGTCGCGTAGACGTATACATGTTTGTAAGATATGAATATCCGTATATGCTTCTCGCGCATGTTATGTACTCACATGCGTAGAATTTTAGCAGAATAATGACTCTAGGCCTCTTTATAGTTAAATAATTAATTGTGCTTTATTGAACAATATTGCTGATGCAAATAGAAATTACGAGATAATCCAACGATAGATGAAAGTGTAGAATTATAAACATATATTATTGTAGTTGTGGTTGCTAATTTCATTTAATAACATCTTTGAGTACATACGCACGCACGCATGTATTTATGGATATTTATACATCAAGTTACATAATAGTATCTGGGATCTTAATTGAACATTTTATATATATGATACTTGTATATTTGTTATTAAATAAATGAAAAATACAAGCTACGTATAATTTAAATGCTCAAGCACAAACAAATACGAATGTTATTAATAATGCTAAATCTAACATTTTTATAAATTTTTATAGGTATAATACAACGTGGTATTTAGCTCCAATATCAATACAAAAATTGCTTTTATTCGTGATGCAAAATTCTCTAAAAACTCACACTTTAACACTTGGCCATATTTATGTAACATCACTAGAAGGATTTTCTACAGTAATAAATACTTTATAGTGAACAGTAAACTAATTGTCTAGGAAAAATGTTATTTTATCTGTTTTTGTTGTATTTAATGCGTATTTAAGAAGGCAATAATGTTACATAGCATTGTTTGCAACAATCAAATCTTGATGATTGTTTTACAAAGATTTATTTTTTCAGCTTATAACTACAGCAATATCATACTTTACTGTAATGTATACCACCATGATGAAATAACGCAAAATAAAAGTTTTTGTTGGTAAAGAACCTTGAATGTAGTAATACTTGCACATATTAATAACAGAAGGTCATTATGGATTTCTGGGTACGTAGTTATGTTCATTTATAGCAGCATTAAAATGTCAAAAATGTTTTAATTTTTACCACTTAACATATAATAGTAAGCTGAAATCATATAATTTATTGTCGGATAATCTCTGATTCGTACTGCGCGATTTTACTATGCAGTGAGTGCTAAGATGCCGCAAATATGCAACCGGAGAATATCTGAGATTATTTTTTTCTTTAGTTTGAGACATATTTTTTTACTTCTACTAATTCGCAGTGTTACTCTTCAAGTGCTTATGTAATATAGATTAATATACTGGACAATGCCAAAGTTTATTTTTACCTTGTACTTTACTTTTTCATGTCCCATTAATAAATAATGATGTAATTTATTTAAGAGAACATTGAATGAAATAATAATAAAATTTATTAAAATGTAATTTATTACACCAAAATTTTCATGAAAATTTTTAACATACTGTTAACATACAGTAAATTAAAAATGAAAGCACTTTGTTTTATACCTGTATAAAAGAGATATATAATTCAACACTTTTTCAAATTGAAAAAAATTACGGGGTACGTAATTATAAATAATATAGTTTGGCATAATAAATAAATATTAAGTTGTATGTTACTCATTTACCGTCATTATTATCATGGGAACACTACAACAATATCGATCTTAATAAACATTACTAGCTTCATGAAAAAAACTAATAAAATATGTGTGCTTATAATGCATGTAATATAACCTTTGAAAGAGAAGATTGCTTTCGAAGATCTAAGTATAATATCTTAGGCACTATAAAGTATATTTAATTAATTTAGTTAAAAATTTGACTGGAAGTGTGTCAAATTGTGAACCATGCTCTCGCGTCAAGTTACTTCGATCTGCGCCGACTCAAACTATAAGAACGTAATGAGAGCTATATTTTCTTATAACATTGACAATTGTCGCAAAGATAGTCGTTTTGAATAGCATGTCATTATTTGAAATGGATGACGAAATTATAACACTTTTTATTCTCACTGCGTTATTATAGAAAATTATGAAATTACAGCCTATCACATATTTTTCTTCTAAGAGATAAATAGTTTGCGGAAAATAACAAAATATTCAATACGATGTTATTCAGTAATTCTGCGATATTTCTATTCACACATATTCTGTCTACTAGTAAGATGGTTTTTTCTGGCGAACGTTATTACAACATTTATCGGATTTTGTTAACAGCGATTGGTTTGTGGCCTTATCAAACGCCGATTATTATGCATGTGCAATCCGTGTTCTT
Source organism: Trachymyrmex septentrionalis (assembly GCF_001594115.1). Taxonomy (NCBI): domain Eukaryota; kingdom Metazoa; phylum Arthropoda; class Insecta; order Hymenoptera; family Formicidae; genus Trachymyrmex; species Trachymyrmex septentrionalis. The sequence goes on from NW_017305916.1 coordinate 1,534,040, forward strand.
CCTTGGCACATATTGCTTCATTCTTTTATTTCAGGTATTTTACAATCCTTTTCTTCGTACATTTAATACTTCTTTGAATGATTTTTTAAGAAGAAGGTGTTATGACCATTGTAAATATATTGACCCCGCTCAATGTCTTTGTTATTAAGTGACGAATTCTAATTATTACTTATGAAATTATTTATGTACTTAGTAGCTTTTACATCATGACATTAATATACTAATATATAATAGTTACCATTTATTAAAATGCATTTTTATTTTCAAGCATAGTGAAACTTTTAAAATATACTTTTACACTTAATTATACATGCTTCTTTATTCTTCTTAAACTTGAACGCGAATATTATCACACAAATATATGTAGCGTTTATGAAGTCTGTTATCACCCCTATATTTTGGAAACAGTTCAAAATTATGAAAAACTGCGACATCCGCGTTCGATCATTTCGAGAGGCTACTCTTTTAAAAAGATCGGTAAGGTCCTTTTCCCTTCTCTTAAGGGAATGTCCTAGGGAAGCTTCAACTTAAAAATTTTGAATGGAACTCTTTTTATTGTAACATATCATATGAAAGGGAATTAAAAAATGAAAGCTTTTAGTTTAAGGACAGAGATTGATACATTGACCTGTTTGGGAGTTATTCAGTGTCAAAGTTTGAAAAATTCGATTTGTTCTTACCTTTAATATGTGTTGGATTTATTGCAATAACTGTTCAAAATGGGCACCGTTCACTTCTTGGCAGTAAAATTCGTAATTTATTATGAAATATCTGTTTTTTTATACGGGTGAAATTTGTATCGTTTTAAAACTTTGATAATTGTACTTTTGGGAATTGCTTTTATTACTAAGTTGTTTTATATTTGACCATCTGTACAATTTACATGGTCTATTATTTCCATTTTGTGTGACATCGTCTACGTTTTGTCTACCAAATTATCATTTTTAACACTTCGTGTTCGACTTTCACTTTCGACTTTCTCGAAATTTTTTAAAAGCTGCTGAACCTAAACATTACTTATTGGACGTGATTCTGAATCAATTTGATTAAAACATCCCGCTGTTGCATGGTAATTGCTGCCACACTCTTCGTAAAGAAAAGTAATCTTTATCTTGTCCTCATAGCAGAATGTGCGGATCGATCACAATCCATAGTAAAGGATAACTGGGATCCAACATGCAAAACGTTTTAAGTTAACTGTGCGAATTGTCGATATCTTTTTGCAAAGCATTTTTGGCTAATTTATACTAATGTACTGTTTCTGTTGTGCAGAAGGTATTCGTTCGCGGAAATATTATTATACGTGAATTCTAGCGCGCTCGAGCGCGCTTCGAATCATAACGGATTACAACAGCTTGTAATGGATATTTAAGAAAACATTTCAGAACATAAGACAGGAATTTCGATCATTTTACTGCTAGAAAGTGAACGGTTTTGATCAGTTACTGCAAGAAATTTAACATATTATAATTAGGTGTAGTAAAAAGTCATCGCGTATTTTTAAAAGACATCTATAAAGTATAGTAAAAACCGCAATTACTTTCTTACCAACAATATAAATATATCTTAATAGAATAAAGTTTCAGCTTTAAAAATCTCTTTTTTAAATTATA
>NW_017305916.1:1535752-1557973 GCF_001594115.1 Trachymyrmex septentrionalis
TATATTATTACAGTTTATTATATATTGAAAGTATAAACAAATCGAATTTTTCACACTTTGAAACTGTATAACTTCCGAATGGGTCAATGTATCAATCTCCGCATAAACCAAAAGTTTCCTTTTTTTATGCTTTTCAAATAGTATACTACAATATTCCCTTATTGTAGCAAATCCTCATTGTAGTAAATCCCCTCGTTCCATTTGAAATTTTTAAGTTGAGGCTTCCTGGAGCATCCCCTAAAGGAGAAACTTTCCCAACTGTAGAGTGAGTATAAAGAGTGGCACCAATGCATGTGCCTAATACTGTCTCCGCCATTAAGTATCTCCATTACTGTTAGTTAGAAAGAAGACAACATTAAAGAAAGAAAAGATTAAGACGAGGAATTGCGTCATATAGATATCCCAGATATAGAACACAAAATGGCGATTTACGGCTAATTAGCGTCACTTTCTTTATATCCATTCTACCCGACTTCATCAAAAGAATACCTCCTCGAAATCATCGAACACGTACTTCGCGGTTTTTCATAATTTTAAACTGTTTTCAAAATATAGAGGTGGTAACAGACTTTATAGACACTTTATACGTTTGAGTTCTGTGTTATATAATATTCTATTTGACTGAGTACATTTAGAATTATGCACAGTTAAACGATAGTATGGCATTTTACTAATGTAGCTTCCTAAACTGATTGCTGACTGCTTCTTTTTTGAGGTTTTCATATCAAAATAATTTTTCTATAATTTGATTGTAGCTCTACTATGTCTATAGTTTATATTACATGTATATAGATTTTTTGTACCTATATGCGACAGAAGTTATGTGAACACATATAATTTATACTCTGTTCAAAATCTGTCTCCATAGGCTTTGTTATCTGGATTTGGAACGACATTATTCTGTCATTATTCTAACCTCTACATTCAAACTCCTTTTTGGAGTAAAATTTTCACTCTAATTATCGAATGGATTTTTTATTCCCATCTTACAGTAAAATTCACTGGCAGTAATATTGGCGCAATTGCCACTAATGCCTGTATTGAAATTTCAATTTAATGCAGTGAAATATGCTACAGATTTAGATAATCAAATTATTGTACAAAATGGAAATAAGATGCCATAATATATTACCTTCTTCTCTACATAAATTCGGAATATTGTTCTTATATTTATATGTTGCAGTTTACGACTTTTTTGACAACAACGTGCAACGTGGAATTTATTTTCAAACAACTATCATATATTTTTATTACAATATTATGTATTGTATTTTATAACGCATATTATTTTAATTCCAAGGAAGTAAGTATTACTTATAATTTGATTTTTATGGAGGAGTCTTTTTAATCCAAAAATTTGAATTTCTGCAAGTAAGAGGATTTTTGAAGCAATAATTGTTTAACTGATAAGTTTAAGTGATAATAATGATAGGTGAAATATTTGCTGCAACAAATAAAATTGGATTGGAATTCAATCGAAGATAACAATGAAATTAGAATATTAGAGAAATATGCTAATGAAAATCGTCTTCTATCACTAATTTTAAGTTGTAAGTGAAGATAGATATTAAGTAACACATTTTTAATATATGTATACTTGTCTGTTTAAAACTTTTTCTGATTATTTATGACAAATAAGAAGGTTGTATCATCTTGTTATTTCCAATGTCTAGTTGTCGTTGCATTTATTATATTTTTTATTATAATTATTGAATTAATACCAGTCGTCCTTGACGCTGTCACACCGATGAACAAATCTCGACCACGTAAAGTAAAAATAGATTTTGAACTTTTTATCGACGAGGAACAGTATTTTTATATTTATTTAATATATGAAATCATAACAATAGTAATTGCAGTATTTACCGTTCTTGCAACGGGAATGTTATCGTTAGCACTCATCAGGCATTGTTGCGCCACTTTTAAAATCGCTAGGTATGTGCCTATATTTTAATTTTGCTGAAGAAAATAATCTATCTTGAATTGTTTTTTGATTATATAAAAATTGTTTGCAGTAACTTAATCGAAAAAACAGTGACTGAACATACATTTCAAATTTCTTCTTATCAGAACACACATATGATGTGTCAGAGAATTAATCGTGCTGTTCATATTCATAGAAAATCTATTCAGTTAGTCTTTATTTCATTTATTCTTTTAACATTATCATTTACTGTACATGATGCCCTACATTAATTTTAATTTTAAAAATTATGTTTTTTAATATAATTAACTCAAGGGTAAGAATTAAATTTTTCTCCGCTATTGAAGGTTTTCTACATTTTTTATGAATATTATGAACAAATGGTATTTTACTTTATCGATAATCAGCGTAATATCTTTAAGTTGCAATCTTTTTCGAGTAAGTAATGCACTTATGTACTTATTATATTTTTTCTGTCTTTTAATTCAATTTTTATAGTTATGAATTCGTATGTAAATTGTAATATGAATAATATAACACATTTTCACAGTTGCTTAATTCGTTAACTGTTTCAAATGAGTTTTCCGAAATAATAATGTGTATCTGGGTGGTAACATGTCACACTATTATATTGTTCGTATTCAATTTTATTGGACAGTCAATTTCCGATCACAGCGCAGAAATATTTAAAGCCGCGTAAGTATCGTACGTTCATTAAAATTTTCAATGTAAGAAGTCAATTCACATATTCAATGAGATCAATGTTTATCGCTCTTTATCAATTTCTGAATTATTATATCTTCTAAATATAATTGTAAATTAATAATCTATTTTTTAAATATTGAATAATCCATTTTTTAAATTAGTTTGATAATGTCTAAAAGAACATTATATAAAAATATTATTTTATAATAATATTTACATAAGTTTTGGCAACCTATTATTTCATGAAATGAGATAAAGATATCTGTCTTTGGTCATAGAGTATCTTCGTACTTCTGACGGTCAAATTCAAAATACCCTGCACGACTTATGTGAAATAATTTTTTTTAATCAATTTGTTTGAATTTGTAATGAGTTCTTGCACCTCTGATAAAAATATTTCATTGGGCAATATGTTTCTATGACTAGTTCAGTAGATTTGAACGTTTCTTTTGTATGATCCGTTCTTACGTCGCATTCTCCTACACAAGTACTTATATGCTGCATATACGTATACGTGTTTATGAGGTTTGAATGTCCGTACATGCTGCACGCGCGTGTTATGTACTTTCATGCGTAGAATTTTAACAGAATAACGACTCTATCTAGGCTTCTTTATAATTAAATATTCTACTTATCCATATTTCTATTGAACAATATTGCTGATGCAAGCAGTAGCCAATGAGATAATCCAGCAACAGATGAAAATATAAAATTATAAACATATATTATTGTTGTTGTAGTTAATTTTATTTAATAATCTTTAAGTACATAGCGCGCGCACGCACGCACGCATTTAAGGATATTTACATATCAGATTACATTGTAGCGTCTTGGATATCGAGTACACATTTTATGTATACGATACTTATACTATATTTGTTATTAAATAAATGAAAAATACAAGCTACGTATAATTTAAATGCTCAAGCACAAACAAATACGAATGGTATTAATAATTCTAAATTTAACATTTTTATACATTTTTGTAGGTATAATACAATGTGGTATTTAGCTCCAATATCAATACAAAAATTGCTTTTATTCGTGATGCAAAATTCTCTAAAAACTCACACTTTAACACTTGGCCATATTTATGTAACATCACTAGAAGGATTTTCTACAGTAATAAATACTTTATAGTGAACAGTAAACTAATTGTCTAGGAAAAATGTTATTTTATCTGTTTTTGTTGTATTTAATGCGTATTTAAGAAGATAATAATGTTACATAACATTGTTTGCAACAATCAAATCTTGATGATTGCTTTACAAAGTTATAATATTTTTTCAGCTTATAACTACAGCAATATCATACTTTACTGTAATGTATGCCACCATGATGAAATAATGCAAAACGAAAGTTTTGGCTGGTTATAGAACCTTATATGTAGTAATACTTGCACGATTAGTAACAAAAGATCGTTATCGATTTCTAGGTATGTAATTATATCCTCAAATAAATCTTATCATAAATCTCATATATACAATGTAAATATATGCTGTATTATTAGCAGCATTAATATGTCAAAAAGATTTTTAATTTCTAGCATTTAATATATTATATAATATCTGAAAGTTAAAATCATATATATCATTGTAGTAGGATGTCCATAATTCGTATTGCGCGGTTTTACTATGGAGCAAATACTAAGATGTCATAAATATGCAACCTGAGAGTATCTGAGATTAATCTTTTTTTTAGTTTGGGACATATCTTTTATTTATTTAAAGTGTTACTGTTCAACGGTTTGTGTAATACAAATTAATATGGACAATACTAAAGTTTATTTTCGTCGTGTATTTTACTTTTTCTCGTCCCATCAATAAATAATAATATAATGTATTTCAGAGAACAATGAATGAACAATAAAATTTATTAAAATGTATTTGACGTTTTCATGAGAATTTTTAACATACTGTTAATATACGGTTAATTGAAAATGGTTACACCTCGTCATATACTCATACTTATATAAAAGAGATATAATTCGATACTTTTTCAAATTGGAAGAAATCACGGGATAAGTACTTATAAATAATATTATAGTTTATGTGGTTCGTACTTAATTCCGTAATTGATTACATTATGTCAAATGTTGTCTCGTAAAATAATTTTAATAATTTCCTTCGACAATAGAATTATTTTATAAAACATTATTTCTAATTCTATTGATAGTGAACATTTTACTTGCACATACGAATCTTTTTCTGCATAACTTTACATCTCTAAGTTATATTTAAAAATATTATGAAGTAGAAATTGCGTTTCTAAAATGATTTATATTTAAGAATCTTATAAGGATCTAACACATTATAATAATTACATGATAATGTTGAATATATATTTAAAAAATTCGATATTATTTCTAACGTCTTTTTATATTATTAGAAGTATTGCAATCAATAGGATTAGTATATTTGAACACGATCACATGGCGCGCGCATGTATATGTTTATATTGAGTAGGCCGCACGTCAACCAAAATGTTAGTACTACACTCCAACAAGTACTCGATTCACTCTTGCGTGCGACAGTTCTCCGTACGTGTTTCATAATCGTGCCCGAACGTCTGAATCTTATTAATTGCATTACTTTGAATGCTTGAAAAGAATTTCGGACGTAAGAAATAATGTAGATTTTCTTTAAAGTATCTCCTTCAATTGTGATAATGTTAATCTTAGTAAGTATTATTGACTTTATAATTTAAAAAACCAATAAAATATATATGTATAACGCATGTAATATCTACAATATTCAAAAAAGAAGATTGTTTTCAAAGATATAAGTACCAAATATCTTAGCACTATGAGATACATTCAATTGATTCAACGTAAAACTTGTTGACTGGGGATGCGTCATACTGGGAACTACGCTCTGGCGCAAAGGTTACCCCGATCTGCGCCGGTCCAAACTATAAAAACGTAATGAAAGATATATTTTCTTATAACATTGACAATTGCCGCAAAAATAGTCATTTTCAATATAACATAATGACAATGTAACATGTCATTATTTCAAATGGTTAACGAAATTATAGCACTTTTTGTACTGACTACGTAATTATAGAAAATTATTAAATTACGTAGCCTACCACGTATTTTTTGCCTACAAGAGAAAGTTTGCGAAAAATAAAGAATATTTAGATCAATGTTATTTAGTAATTCCATGATATTCCCATTCGCTCGTATTCCGTCTATTAAGTAAGATGGTCTTTTCTGGCGAACGTTACTATAACATTTATCGGATTTTATTAACAACGATTGGTTTGTGGCCTTATCAAACGCCGATTATTATGCAATTACAATCTGTATTCTTCCTTGGTGCATATTGTTTCATTCTCTTATTTCAGGTATTTTTCTTTCCTTCGTATATATAACTTCTTTAGATGATTCTTTAGGGAGAAGATGGTATTATGACTATTGTAAATGTTAGCCCTTCTTAATATCTCCATTATTAAGTGATGAATTCCAATTACTTATGATATTATTTATTTAGTAGCTCATACGTCATGACGTTAATATGTGTACATAATAATCGGCATTTATTAAAACGCATTTCTACTTTAAAACATATTAAAACATTTTTAAGATACACTTTAATACTTAATTAACCTACTTTCTTATTTTTCTTAAACTCGAACGGATTATCACACAAATATAAGTTTGAGTGTGTTCTTTATTATTTTATTTGACTGAATACATTTCAAGTTATGTAAAGTTAAACGATAGTATGACATTTTGCTAATGTGACTGCCTAAGCGTATTGACTGTAGACGGTCTTTTTTTTTGAAGTTTTTGTATCAAAATAATTGTTTTATTATTTGATTGTAGTTCTACTGTTAGTTGCAGTTTATATTGCATGTATATGGATTTTTAGTAGTCAGTCTATGTGCGGAACGAGTTATGTAAGAACACATACATTTTCATAATTTCAATACATACACTGATACAATATTTTACTTTTTTATTAATTTTGTAACAATATACTGTTTAAAAAAAATCAATTTTTTAAATCTGGTTTTGTAGAAGATCGTATTACCACTCCTATTTCTTGAGCTATTACGCAGTATTATCACATTTTTATACATAGCGACTTAAGTAACGAAAGTTTCATGACTTTGAATCTAGAATCAATTGAACTTTTTGATATACATAATTGTTAAGTTTTAAATATAAATATTTATTATTAAATAATTACTATATAAAATGGAAATAGGGTGCCATAATATACCATATTCTCTTCTGCATAAATTCGATATATTGTTAACATGCTTATGTGTTACAGTTTACAACTTTTTTGACAACAACGTGCAACATGGAATTTATTTTTAAAGAATTGTCATATATTTTAATTACCATATTATGTTTTATAACTTATAACGCTTATTATTTTAATTCTAACGAAGTAAGTATTATTCGTAATTTTATTTTTATGGAAGTTGTTTTTACCCCGAGAATTTTAATTCACACAAGAGGAATTTTAGAAACATTATTATTTAAATGATAGGTGAAATATTTGTTAAAACAAATAAAATTGGACTGGAGATATTCACTTGAAAATAATAATGAAATTAAAATATTAGGGAAATATGCTAATGAAAATCGTCTTCTGTCATTAATTTTCAGTTGTAAGTAAATTATTATAAAATAGATATTAAATAACATTTATTATAAAATAGATATTAAATAACATTTATCTGTCTGTCTTTGAAACTTTTATTATTTATTTATAATTAACAAGGTAGTATGTGATCTTGTTATTTTCAATGTCCAGTTGTCGTCGCAATTGCTATATTTTTTATTATAATTATTGAATTGATACCAGTTGTCCTTGACGCTGTCACACCGATGAACAAATCTCGACCACGTAAAGTAAAAATAGATTTTGAATTTTTTATTGACGAGGAACAGTATTTTTATATTTATTTAATATATGAAATTATAACACTAATAATTGAAGTGTTTACCGTTCTTGCAACGGGAACATTATCTTACGCGTTTATCAGGCATTGTTGTGCCACATTTAAAATCGCTAGGTATGTGCCTATCTTTTAATTTTTCCAAAGAAAATAATTTATCTTGAACAGTTGTTGATTATATAAAACTGTTTGCAGTAACTTAATCGAAAAAACAGTGATTCAACATACAATGCAAATTCCTTCCTATCAGAAAACACATATGATGTGTGAGAGAATTAATCGTGCTGTTCATATTCATAGAAAATCTATTCAGTTAGTCTTTACATAATTTATTCTTTTAACATTATTATCTGAAGACACTGGTAGTGTCTCGGCGCTCAGGTACACGTAGCGACACTACCGTGGCTACTTAACGCGGATCGGTCTATTATACATGACGCACATTAATTTTAATTATAAAAAATCACATTTTTATAATTTTAATAATATAATTAACTTAAGAGTATGAATTAAATTTTTCTTTGTTATTGAAGGTTTTCTTCATTTTTCATGAATGTTATGAACAAATGGTATTTCACTTTAGTGATAATCTGCGTAATGTCTTTAAGTTGCAATCTTTTTCGAGTAAGTAATGCACTTTGTATGTATTACATTTTTTATGTCTTACATTTAATTCAATTTTTATAGTTATGAATTTGTATATTATGTGTAAATTGAAATGAATAATAATACAATATATTTTTATAGCTACTTAATGCATTAACCTTATCAAATGAGTTTTCCGAAATAATAATGTGTATCGGTATGGTATCAGGTCATATTATTTCAATGTTTATATTTAATTTTCTTGGACAGTCAGTTTCCGATCATAGTGCAGAAATATTTAATGCCGCGTAAGTATCATGTATACATTAAAATCTTCAATGAACGAAATCAATTTATTTATACGAAGTTATTGTTTACATGTATGATATTTTTATTATTAATTTCTAAACTATTTTGTCTTTCAAATATAATCATAAATTTCAATAATCCATTTTTTTAATGTTAATTAATCCATTTTTTAAATTAGATTGATAATATTTAAATAACATTATTATTTTTTAGAATGATATTTACATCCCTAACAGCACAAAACATTCTCAAGATGATTCTGAATACGTCCTGAAAATTTTGAGACATATATGGGATATGTTTAGAATATTATACTAACAAGGGGAACACTAAGTGACGATGTCAGAGATTATGATGCTTTTTACAGGCTGTTCTTTAGCGAAAAAAAAAAAAACAATATGTGTCTGGCCATTTCACTTATTGATCCATAGTTTTAAAGAAATCGATTTTTTTAAATAATTATTGTAGAATTTGAAAAATGTATAAATGGAAATATTTTTACAAATTTTATTTTAATTTAATGGTATTAGTTTTAATTATATTTTTTGATTGTGATTTTATATGGAATTACATATTAGTATTATAGATAATAATTAAATAGTCATTTATGGAATATTTATTATTATCATCGTTATCGTCGTTATTATTATTCACATGAACGCATAAGTAAGACTGTAATTAAAACTGTTACAGTTTCTGGTGAAATTAGAAATTGAAAATTATTAATAGGAACAAGTAAATTATATGTTTGTAATCTTTTTTTGATTAACATTAATCGATTTATTAATATTAAATAGAAAATCGTGTTTTGTAGACGTATATTGTACGGGATGATATAAATAAAAACAAGAAAAACATAAATATTTATTGCATTGTGAATATCTTATAAATGAATTTTAGAATGAATTTTATTTTAGAATGAAAAATTTGATTCTCATCAAAATTGATTCTTGAAAGAAGTTATTTCCATAATGTCAATCAAATCTGCTTGCCACCAGATATTATATAAAGTTATTGTGTCTGCAACAAAAATTCATTCGTAAGATGTTTATAATGTTATAAATATTTATCATCCTGTACTTCTACAATGTACGTCTACTAAATACTATTAGTTTCCTATTATTATTATTAACAAATCGTTTAATGTTAATCAAAAGAAGATTACATTCATATGACTTGTTCATAATTAATTTCCAATTTCTAATTTCATCAGAAACCGTAATAGTTTTTATTACAATTTTATTTATGCGTTCATGTGAATAACAACAACGACGACAATAACGATGATAATAATAAATATTCCATAAATGTGTATTTAATTATCTATAATACTAATATTGTAATTTCATTAAAAATTTTATTACAATCAAAAAGTAATTTAAGCTAATAACATTAAATGAAATTTATAAAAGATATACTGATATTTTCATTTATATAGTACGTTTTTTAAATTATTACAATAATTATTTAAAAAATCGATTTCTTCGAAACTATGGGTCAGTGGCTGAAACGGCCAGACATGTATTGTTTCTTTTTTCACTCAAGAACGGCCTATATAAAACTCATCAAAATTCCTAACCCCGTCACCTGGTGTTCCCCTTGTAAGATGAAAACTTTAGAATGTCTTCAACCCTAATAAATGAGCGCTTCAAAATGTCATAAACACTTCCATAACAGAAATTTAAGCATCTTCTGAGAACGTCCTGTGGACTATTAAATGAACGCCTGATTATGTCCTGCATACGTTCATAAAACATATAAATAAGGAATTCTAAAAGTGGCCATCTGTAATCCGCGGGATTTATTTTTGGGTTTTTCTATATTCGATCTAGATCTGTCGCTAGAAGGTATGGCCTCTTGCATTTAAAATTAGGATCTATAAAGAAGCATATGTAAGTTCAGACATGTCATGATCATTCATATTAAGTTTTCATACGTGCTTAGTGCAAGGTATGATTGTATTTCTTTTTTTTTTACATCAATGAAGTTAACGAATATAGTAATATTTTGTAAAATATTACAGTCTTGCAATAGAAGACAAACCCGAAGTTTTAAAGAAGTCCATCCGTAATCCTTGTGGATATAGGACATAATGAGGCACTTATTTCATAGTTCATTTGCTTGAATTTGCAATTTGTAGTTCTTGCATCTCTAAATATATAAATTATATAAAAAATTTCAGTGAACAATATCTTAATAACTTCTGTAGCTAGTTATTGAATAGATTTAAATGTTTCTTTTATAATTCGGAATAAATGTGATTCGTTCTTACGTCGCGTAGGTATACGTATATGTGTTTGCAAGGTATAAATGTCCGTACATGCTGTGGATGCGTACGTTTGCGTACATACATATACGCGTAGAATTTCAGCAGAATAACAAGCAGCTTCTTTATAGTTTCTTTATAGTTAAATATCTTAGCAATGCTCTATTGAACAGTATTGTTGATGGAATCAATCAACGAGATAATCCAGCAGATGAAAGTGTAGAATTATAATTATATAATGTTGTTGTGGTGGCTACTTTCATTTAATAACATCTTTATGCACATAGCGCGCACCCACGTACGTACGTACGCACGTATTTACAGATATTTATACACAGACATCTGTTACATTGTGATGTCTTGGATATCAAGTGCACATTTTATGTATATAATTCTTGTATATTTGTTATTAAATGAATGAAAAATACAAGCTATGTGTAATTTAAATGCGCAAGTACAAGCAAATATAAATATTATAAATAATGCTAAATCCAATATTTTTATAAATTTATAGGTATAATACAACGTGGTATTTAGCTCCATTATCAATACAAAAATTGCTTTTATTTGTGATGCAAAATTCTTTGAAAAGTCACACTCTAACAATTGGTCATATTTATGTATCATCTCTAGAAGGATTTTCTACAGTAATAAATATTTTATAGTGAAGAATAAACTAATTATCTAGGAAAAAAATTTATTCTTTATCTTTTTTTTTATTGTATTTAATATGCGTTTAAAAAAATAATAATACTATAGAACATTTGGTTGTAACAATCAAATCTTGATGATTGCTATAAAATATTTTTTTAGCTTATGACCACAGCAGTATCATACTTTACTGTAATATATACCACGATGATGAAATAATACAAAACAAATGTTTTAATTGGTTATAAAACCATAAACGTAGTAATTCTTGTACATATTAATAACAGGAGATTGTTACAGATTTCTAGGTACGTAATTATATGCTCAAACAAATCATAAATCTCATTATTATATAATATTTAAATATATCTGAATTATTCTGAATTATCTGAATAATTTTTAGCACTTAACACATAATACATGCAAGCTAAAATCATATATCAGTCATTACTAGTAGGATAATGCATGATTCGTACTACGCGGTTGTACTATGCAGTGAGTGCTAAGATGTGAAATGCAACCGAATAATATCTGAAGTTAATTTGTTTTTTAATTTCACATATTAGGGACATATTCTTTTACTTTTATTTATTCGGAGTGTTACTATTCAAGAGCTTGTAATACAGATTAATATACTGGATAATGCCAAAGTTTATTTTCGCTGCGTACTTTACTTTTTCTTGTTTCATCAATAAATAATGATGTAATTTATTTAAGAGATCACTGAATAAGCAATAAAAATTTATTAAAATGTATCATTACTAATATTTTCATGAGAATTTTCAACATACTTTCCACATACAGTTAATTGAAAAAAGTTAATCCTCTTCTTATATATATATATAAAAGAGAAACACGTATGGTTTAATATATCTTCAAATTCGAAAAATTGCGAGATACGTAGTTATAATTAATATTATAGTTTATGTATAATATTCATACTTAATTTTGTAATTGTTTACAGCATGTCAAATATTTTCTCGATAAACTTTTTAATAATTTCGTAAAACCTCCAGATTATAATTATCTTATAAAACGCCAATTTCTAATTCTATGGATAGTAAACAGTTTACTTGCACATATGAGTCCTTTTTTGCACAACTTTATATCTCTAAGTTACATTTAAAAATATTATAAAGTAGAAATTACCGAACTGCATTTCTAAAATGAATTGTATCTAAGAACCTTATAAAGATTTAACCTATTTGATAATTACATGATAATGTTGAAACATATTTAAAAAATTGAATATTATTTCTTATGTCCTTTTATATCATTCGCGAAGTAATGCAATTAATCAGGATTAGAATGTTTGAACACGATCGCATGGCGTGCGGAGAAGCTTGGCGCGCTTTATGTTTATATTGAGTAGGCCGCACGTCAGCCAAAATGCTACACTTCAACAAGTACTCGATTTCACTCTTGCGTACGACAGTTTTCCATACGTACCTCATAATCATGCCTGAACGATTGAATTTTATTGATTGCATTACGTTGGATAAAACAGAGTTATTGTGTTTTAAAGAAAACGTTTAAAACTTATTTAAAATATTTGAAACACTGAGCAGTGTTTAAAACACTTTTGTTTTAAACAATTTTAAATTATTTTTAATTAAAATTGTTTAAAAACGCTACAATTAAAATATATGATTTGGAAAAGAAATTATAAAAGAGAAACAAAAAATAATATGTATGTTGCAAACAATTTATTTTATTTATTTATAATTTATATGTATTACTACTAGTATTGCTACATATAAATAATAAAATAAAATTTGTTAATCTTTTAACGGAATATAAACTACATTCAGTAGTAGTTTTTTTTTACTTATAACTGTAAACATAAAAACTTTTAAAAAAGATCAGATTGTACAGTCTCACAATCAATCTTAATTCTCAATACTCAATATTCATATACAATTAGATTAGTGTTTTTGTTCAATGCCTTCAAAATTGTTACTAATTTCGAAGCTTTTTCTGTGCCTATCCTGTTTCTTAGTTTTATGGTGTACTAACCCAAAAGCTGAAAACAGCCTTTCTATGCCGGCGAAAGAAGCAATTGCTGTATAGAGTTGTATTACCAAATCGAATGTAACAACATTGATATTATTTTTTAGCACTAGCTACCATATTATTGGCTTAACATTTTTAAACGCTTCCTCACAAAAAAGATAAATTTTGAACGGAGTTTTTGTTTGGTAGGATATAACGCCAGGCATGGCTGCAGGATGAACCAGTATCCCTGATTTATCAACCCGATTTACCCGCAAAATCAATAAGGGTCGATAATGAATTCGCGTTTGGAAAAGCGCTCAGTGACACTCATACAAGAAACATATTAGCAGTAATATAAAATAAAAAAACAATAATAAATAAAAACAATTAATTCTATCTTATTTATTATTTTTTATGGCGATTTAAATATTTATACAATATTTTTTTTGTTTAACCCACAAAAAAACATTTTTTTCTTGTTTAAAATATTTTTTTTTGTTACTTAAAAAGTATAAAATAAAACAGAAAACATTGCTATAAATAAAAAAAACAATGTTTTTTATATGAAATAAAAAAAACATGATTTTTAATAACTCTGGTATAAAAGAAATTCTGATGTAAGAAATAATGTAGATTTTCTTTAAAGTATGTTCTTTAATTGTGATAATATTAATTCTACTAAATATTATTGACTTCATAATTTAAAAAAACCAATAAAATATATACGTACTAATGCATGTAATATCTATAACGTTCAAAAGAGCAGATTGCTTTCGAAGATCGAAGTACCTAATATCTTAGCACTATAAGATACATTCAATTGATTTAAAATAAAACTTATTTGTTGACTGAGGGTGCGTTACTGGGAATTACGCTCTGGTGCGAAGTTATCCCGATCTGCGCCGATCCAAACTATAAGAACGTAATGAAAGGTATATTTTCTTATAACATTGACAATTGCCACGAAAATAGTCGTATTTCAATGTAACATGTCATTATTTCAAATGGTTGACGAAATTGTAGCACTTTTTGTTGTTACAGCGTAATTATAGAAAATTATTAAATTACATAGCTTACCACACATTTTTTTCTCCTACAGGAGATAGCTTGCGGAAAATTTAAAAAATATTCAGTACGATGTTATTCAGTAATTCCGTGATATTCTCATTCGCACGTATTCCGTCTACTAAGTAAGATGGTTTTTTCTGGCGAGCGTTATTACAACATTTATCGAATTTTGTTAACAGCGATTGGTTTGTGGCCTTATCAAACGACGATTATTATGCAAATGCAATCTGTGTTCTTTCTTGGCGCATATTGCTTCATTCTCTTATTCCAGGTATTTTACAATTCTAGGTATTAGTATATTCTCCTCTGCATAAATTCCATACATACGTATGTTAACATACATATGTGTTGCAGGTTACAACTTTCTTGACAACAACGTGCAACATGGAATTTGTACTTAAAGAATTGTCATATATTTTAATTACTATATTATGTTTTACAACTTATAACGCTTATTATTTTAATTCTAAAGAAGCAAGTATTATTCGAAATTTTATTTTTATAGAAGAGCCTTGTTACCCCGAAAATTTTAATTCAAATAAGAGGAACTTCAGAAACATTATTAATTATTAATTATTTAAATGATAGGTGAAATATTTGTTAAAACAAATAAAATTGGACTGGAATTCAATCAAAGATGATAGTGAAATTAGAATATTACAGAAATATGAAAATGAAAATCGTTTTCTGTCACTAATTTCAAGTTGTAAGTAAATTATGAAATTAGATACATATTAAATAACACATTTTTAATATATATCTGTCTCTTTGAAACTTTTACTCACGATAATTATGAAGATTGTATGTCATCTTATTATTTTTAATGTTCAGTTGTCGTCGCAATTGCTATATTTTTTATTATAATTATTGAATTGATACCAGTTGTCCTTGACGTTGTCACACCGATGAACAAATCTCGACCACGTAAAGTAAAAATAGATTTCGAATTTTTTATTGACGAGGAACAGTATTTTTATATTTATTTAATATATGAAATTATAACATTAATAATTGAAACATTTACCATTCTCGCAACGACAACATTATCGTTCACACTTATCAGGCATTGTTGCGCTACTTTTAAAATCGCTAGGTATGTGTATATTTTAATTTTGCTGAAGAAGGTAATCTATGTTGAGTTGTTTGTTGTTTATATAAAAATTGTTTGCAGTAACTTAATTGAAGAAACAGTGACTCAACATACGCTTCAAATTCCTGTTTATCAGAAAACACATGTGATGTGTCAGAGAATTAATCGTGCTGTTCATATTCATAGAAAATCTATTCAGTTAGTCTATACATAATTTATTCTTTTAGCATTATTGTCTATTATACATGGCTTAAATTAATTTTAATTTTTGAAAAATCATACTTTTAAATATAATTAACTGAAGGGTATGAATTGAAGTTTTCTTCGTTATTGAAGGTTTTCTACTACATTTTTTATGAATATTATGAGCAAATGGTATTTCGCATTAGTGATAATTTGCGTAATGTCTTTAAGTTGCAATTTTTTTCGAGTAAGTAATGTACTTATGTATGTATTACATTTTTTACGTCTTATATTTAATTCAATTTTTATAGTTAATTCATATATTATATCTAAATTGAAATATATGTGAATAATAATACAATTTATTTTTATAGCTACTTAATGCATTAACCTTATCAAATGAGTTTTCCGAAATAATAATGTGTATCAGTATGGTAACAGGTCATATTATTTCAATGTTTGTATTTAATTTTCTTGGACAGTCAGTTTCCGATCACAGCGCTGAAATATTTAATGCCGCGTAAGTATCATGTATACATTAAAATGTCCAATGAACGAAATCAATTTATTTATACGAAGTTATTGTTTACATGTATGATATTTTTATTATGATAATTTCTAAATTACTTTGTCTTTCAAATATAATTATAAATTTTAATAATTCATTTTTTTAATGTTGAATAATTCATTTTTTTTTAATTAGATTGATGATGTTTAAAGAGACATTATTATTTTAGAATGATATTTACTCTGCTAACAGCATAAAACGTCCTTAGGATGAGTCTGAATACGTTCTGAATATCCTGGGACATATACATATAGGATATGTTTAGATTATTATACTAAGATTAAAATTTTAGAATGTCTTTGGCCCTAATAAATGAGCGTCTAAAAATTTCATACACATTTCTATAACAATCTTAAGCACCTTCTAAGGACGTTCTGTGGACTATCAAGTGAGCACCTTATTGTGTGTTGCATACATCTATAAGACATAAAAATAAGAAATTCTAAAAGTGTCCGTCTGTAATTCGTGGGATCTATTTTTCTATATTCTAAAACTGCTGATAAAGGTATGCATTTAAAATCTCTCTTGTATTTAAAATTTAGTGACCATCTCTATATAAAGAAGTATAAGTAAGCTTAGACATGTCATAATTATTCATATTAAATTTTTGTACGTGCTTAGTGCAAGATATGAATGCATTTTTTTTTATATCAACAAAGTTAACGGAATATAATAATATTTTGTAAAATATTACAGTTTTGCAGATTCAGCAGACTTTATCCGAGAGATATCCTGTGATTGTCTTTAGGATGTCTTCAGGATATCTTTTGGATGCCTGTGCTGCATGAGAAGTGATAGAATTACCTCAAGGATTACGGACTTTTTCAGGACATTGGTTTGGATGTCTTGTGAATGTAGAGGGCATAATGAGGCACTCATTTCATAGTTTACAGGACATCTTCAGGACGTTCTTGGACTGCAACAGGACATCCTGTAGATGTCCCGTGTAGTTGACGTCCCTCTGCTGTTAGGAATGAGTATTTGGCAATCTATTATTTCATAAAATGGGAGAAAGAAATGTACTTTTGATCATAGAGTATCTTCGTACTTCCAACGTTCATATTCACAGTAACCCGCACGACTTATATGAAATAATCTTTTTAATAAATTTGCTTGAATTTGTAATCTGTAGTTATTGCACTTCTGATAAAAAATTTCAGTGGACAATATACTTTTATGGCTAGTTACTAAATCGATTTGAACGTTTCTTTTATAATTCGTAATAAATGTGATCCGTTCTTACATCGCGTTCGTCACGAACTTGTATACGTCGTATATACGTATATGTGTTTGCAAGGTATGAATATCCGTACATGCTATGAGCGCGCGCGTTTGTGTATATATGTGCGTAGAATTTCAGTAGAATAACGAGCACAATCTTTTTTTATAGTTAAATATTCCAGCAATGTTGAACAATATTGAATAGTATTGCTGGTGCAAGCAGAAATCAACAAGATAATCCAGCAATAGATGAAAGTGTAAAATTATAATCATATAATGTTGTTGTGGTTGCTACTTTTATTTAATAATATTTTTAAATACATAGCGCGCACGCACGCACGTACGTTATTTATACACGCATTTACGGATATTTATACATAGACATCAGGTTACATTGTAATGTCTCGGATATCAGGTGCATATTTTATGTATAGAATACTTGTATTATATATTTGTCATTAAATGAAGGAAAAATACAAGCTACGTATAAATGCGTAAACATAAGCAAAGAGAGTTATAAATAATACTAAATAATCCAATATTTTTATAAATTTATAGGTATAATACAACGTGGTATTTAGCTCCATTATCAATACAAAAATTGCTTTTATTTGTGATGCAAAATTCTTTGAAAAGTCACACTCTAACAATTGGTCATATTTATGTATCATCTCTAGAAGGATTTTCTACAGTAATAAATACTTTATCGTGAACAGTAAACTAATTGTCTAGGAAAAAATTTTTTTTATCTTTTTTTTTATAGTATTTAATGCGTATTTAGAAAAACAATAATGCTACACAACATTGGCTGTAACAATCAAATCTTAATGATTGCTTTACAAAAGTTAAAATATTTTTTTAGCTTATGACTACAGCAGTATCATACTTTACTGTAATATATACCACGACGATGAAATAATACAAAAAACAAATGTTTTAATTGATTACAAAATCATGTAGTAATACTTGTACGTATAAATAACAGAAGATTGTTACAGATTTCTAAGTACGTAATTATACTTAAATGCTCAAACAAATCATAAATTTCATATTATTATATAATATTTAAGTATATGCTATACATTACAGTATTAAAATGCCAAAAATATTTGAATTTTTAGCACTTGACACGTAATACATGCAAGCTGACATCATGTATCAGTCATCGTAGTGGGATAATTCATGAATCGTACTGCGCGGTTTTACTATACATCGAGTGCTAAGATGCCGTAAATGTGCAACCGGATAATATCTGAGGTTAATCTGTTCTTTATTTTCACATATTAGGGACATATTCTTTTACTCTTACTTATTCGGAGTGTTGCTATTTAAGGTCTTGTGTAATACAGATTAATATACTGGACAATGCCAAAGTTTATTTTCGCTGTGTACTTTACTTTTTCTCGTGTCATTAATAATGATGTAATTTATTTAAGAGAACACTGAATGAGCAATAAAATTCATTAAAACGTATCTCCTTACCAATGTTTTTATGAGAATTTTCAACATACTTAATATACATAATTAATATACGGTTAATTGAAAATGGTTAATCTTTTTCTTATATATATATATGGAGGAGATACACATACAGTTTAATATATCTTTAAGTTCAAAAAACTACGAAGTACGTAGTTATAATTAATGTTATAGTTTATGTATAATGTTTATATATTTAATTTTGTAATTGTTTACAGCACTCACAAATGTTTTCTCGTCAAATCTTTTAATAATTTCGTAAAACCTCCAGATTATAATTATCTTATAAAACGGTAATTTCTAATTCTATGCATAGTATACATTTTAGTTGCACATATGAATGTTTTTTTTGTACAAGTTTACATTTCTAAGATACATTTAAAAATATTGATATAATAAAGTTGAAATAACCGAAATATATTTGTGAAATGAATTATAAGAAGTTTATAAAGATTTAACACACACACACACACACACACACACACACACACACACACACACACACACACACACACACACATTATAATAATTACATAGAATATTGATATGAATACGTATACATAATTATTTTTTACATTATAATTATACTATATTTTCAAGAATTAATATTATCACAATTGAAGGAGATATTTTAAAGAAAATCTACAATGTTTCTTACGTCATAACATTCTCTTATATTATTCACAGTAATGCAATTAATATTTCGGACCTTTATAATTCGGACCTTTAGGCACGATCACGGGGCACGAGGAAAATTGTTGCGCCCTTCATATTTATATTGAGTAGCCCATACGTCAGTCAAAATGTTGCTACTGCACTTTTTCAAATACTCAATTCACTCTTGCGTGCGACGGTTCTCCGTACGTACCTCATAATCATACACGAGCGTTTGAATCCTAGTAAACTGACCTATTCTAGTAACTCCCATCCTAGTAATCAATCCTAGTAAATCCCAGTTACTGACTTTATTGAGAAATGAATAAAATATATATATATGTAATGTATATAATATAACATTAAAAATAGAAGATTGCTTTCAAAGATTTTGGTATCTTGCAATATAAGGCATGTTCAGTTGATTTAATATAAAATTTGTTCATTGATTGGGGGAGGGGTCACACTGCGGACTACACTCTCGTACCAAATTCGATCTGCGCCGGTTCAAACTATAAGAACATAATAAGAGGTATATTTTCTTATAACATTGAGATAATTGCCACAAAAATAGTCATTATCAATGTAACATGTCATTATTTCAAATGGTTAACGAAATTATAGCACTTTTTGTACTGACTGCGTAATTATAGAAAATTATTAAATTACATAGCCTATTACATATTTTTTTCTTACAATAGATAGCTTACGGAAAATAAAAAAATATTTAGTACGATGTTATTCAGTAATTCCGTGATATTCCCATTCGCATGTATTCCATCTACTAAGTAAGATGGTCTTTTCTGGCAAACGTTACTACAACATTTATAGGATTATGTTAACAGCGATTGGTTTATGGCCTTATCAAACGCCGATTATTATGCAAGTGCAAACTGTGTTCTTCCTTGGCACATATTGTTTCATTATTTTATTCCAGGTATTTCACGATTCTTTTTTTTTACGTAATGCTTTTTTGCGTGATCTTTTAATAAATTTGGCTAATATTATCATATTTATGTTTTACAGTTTACGACTTTTTTGACAACAACTTGCAATTTGGAATTTATTTTTAAACAACTATCACATATTTTCTTCACTATATTATGTATTGTATTTTATAACGCTTATTATTTTAATTTTAAGGAAGTAAGTAATACTTGTAATTTCATTTTTATGGAAGTTTTTTTAATCCGAAAATTTTTATTGTTGTATGTAAGAGGAATTTTTTAAGCAATAATTGTTTAAATATAATAGGTGAAATATTTGTTGCAACAAATAAAATTGGACTGGAATTCAATCGAAGATAATGAAATTAGAATATTAGAAAAATATGCTAATGAAAATCGTCTTTTGTCACTGATCTTAGGATGTAAGTAAATTATAAAATAAATTACATTACAATATATCCTTCTCTATTTGATACTTGTATCGTACTTACTTTACCTGTTTACTTATGATAATTAAACAAAGTAATATGTCATCTTATTATTTTTTACTTTTCCAGTTGTCGTCGCATTTGCTACATTTGTTGTTATAATTGTTGAATTGATACCAGTTATCCTTGACGCTGTCATACCGATGAATAAATCTCGGCCACGTAAAGTAAAAATAGATTTCGAATTGTTTATCGACGAGGAACAGTATTTTTATATTTATTTAATATATGAAGTCATAACAATACTAATTGGAATATTTACGATTCTTGCAACGGGAACATTATCGTTCACGCTCGTCAGGCATTGTTGCGCTACTTTAAAAATTGCTAGGTATTTTTGCTGTGTATCTTTTAATTCTGTTTAAAAAATAATTTATTTTGAATTATTGATTAAAAATTGTTTGCAGTAACTTAATAGAAAAAACAGTGACTCAACATACACTTCAAATTTCTGCTTATCATAAAACTCGCGTGATGTGTCAGAAAATTAATCGTGCTGTTCATATTCATAGAAAATCTATTCAGTTAGTCTTTATGTAATTTACTCTTTTACATATCTATCATTTATTATACATGTTGCACATTAATTTTAATTTTAAAAAGAGCACATTTTTAATGTCCTTATGTATTTAACTCTAAGCTTTGAATTAGACTTTTCTTCTTTATTGAAGGTTTTCTACATTCTTTATTAATATAATGAACAAATGGGTTTTGGCTATATTAGTTATCAGCGTAATATCTTTAAGTTGCAATCTTTTTCGTGTAAGTAATTTACTATCTATGTAATGTATTTTTTACGGCTTAAGTTTAATTTGTCTTTTGTAGTTATAAATTTGTTTTATATATACATATATTGAAATATGAATAGTAATATAATGTATTTTTACAGTTACTTAATTCCTTAACTGCAGCGAATGAGATTTCCGAAATAGTTATGTGTATCGGTGTGGTAATGACTCATTTTATTATGTTGTTTGTACTTAATTTTGTTGGACAGTCAATTTCCGATCATAGCGCAGAAATATTTAATGCCGCGTAAGTATCATATGTACATCAAAATTTCCAAAGAACGAAATCAATTCATTTATTCAACGAAGTCAATGTTTATATTTAGTATGATATTTTTTATTAATTTCTAAACTATTATATCTTCTAAATATAATCATAAACT
>NW_017305916.1:1558039-1562123 GCF_001594115.1 Trachymyrmex septentrionalis
ATATATATATATATATATGTGTGTGTATATAATTTTAGAATAATATTTATATAAGTATTTTACAACTTATTATTTCATAAAATGAAAGAGAAAGAAATATATTTTCGGTCAAATAATATTTTCATACTTATAATGTTGGTATTCAAAGTACCCCGCCTTACTTATATGAAATAATCTTTTTAGTCAATTTGCTTGAATTTGTAATGTGTTGTAGTTCTTGCATCTCTGATAAAAAATTTCAATGGGCAATAAACTTCTATAGCTATTTGCTGAGTAGATTTGAACGTTTCTTTTATGTGATCCGTTCTTACATTGCGTTCTCCGACACACTTGTACGTCGCATATATATATTTATTCATGTAAAGTATGAATATTCGTATATTTTGCGCGCGCGCGTATTGTGTGTAGCATTTCAGCATAATAAGGACCCCACGCGTCTTTAAAGTTAAATATTCTACTAGTACTTTATTGAATATTACTGATGCAAGTCGAAATCAATGAGATAATGCAGCAGTAGATGAAAGTGTAGAATTATAGTCATATATTATTATTGTTGCGCTACTTTTATTCAAAAATATCTAGGTACATGCGCACGCACACACATACGCACGCATGTCTGATATTCATACATTGACATCAGATCACATTGTAGTGTCTCGGATATCAAGTGAACATTTTATATCCAGATATAATACTTATAAATTTGTTATGAAATGTGTAAAAATATACACGTTACGTATAATTTAAATGCGTAAGCATAAGTAAATATAAATGTTATAAGTAATGCCAAATATAATATTTTTATACATTTGTAGGTATAATACAATGTGGTATTTAGCTCCATTAACAATACAAAAATTGCTTTTATTTGTGATGCAAAATTCTTTAAAAACTCATACTCTTATAATTGGTCATATTTATGTAACATCTCTGGAAGGATTTTCTACAGTAATAAATACTTTACAGTAAACAGTAAACTAATTGTCTAGGAAAAAAATTTATTTTGTCTTTTTTTAATGTGGTGTTTAATGCATATTTATAAAGAAAATAATTTTACACAACACTGTTTATAACAGTCAAATCTTTTGATAATTTCTTTACAAAGATTAAAATATTTTTTTAGCTTATAACTACAGCAGTATCATATTTTACTGTAATATATACTACAACGATGAAATAATGCAAAAGTTTTAATTATAGAATGTAGTAATACTTACATTTGTATTAATGACAGAAGATTATGACAGATTTTTAGGTACGTAATTATTTGCTTTGAAGCAAATCATAAACTTTATATTATTATATAATATTTAAATATATGCTGGGTTATTATCAATATTAAAATATCAAGAATATTTTTAATTTTTAGCTTGACATATAATACATGCAATCAGAAGTCATGTATTGGTAATTGTAGTAGGATAAACCGTGATTTGTACCGTGCGGTTTTACTGTCGCGAGTGCTAAGATGGCGCGAATATGCAATGGCAAAAGGGTGTACTTCCGAAAAAGTGATCCCTCCGATTTTCTTGTCGATTGATATACTACTGTATTTTAATCTCCTAATTACAAATATGATTACCGATAAGATCATTTTCAAAGTCAAATATTTAAAAACCGATTGTCTAAATATCCGAGATTAATCTTTTACTTAGGAACATTTTTTTTTACTTTTACTCATTAGGATTGTTAGTGTTCTCAGGCTTGTGTAATATATAGAAATATATAGAAATATACTGGACAATGCTAAAGTTTATTTTCACTGTATATTTTACTTTTTCTTGTCTTGTAATAATGTAATTTATTTAAGAGAACACTGAATAAATAAATAAAATTTATTAAAATGTACTTGAATACCGATATTTTCACGAGCATTTTCAACATATGGTTATCATATTTTGGTTAACTAAAAATGGTTAAACTTCTTTTTAAATAGTTGTATAATTCAGTATACGTACAAATTGGAAAAAGTTACGAAAGGTAATTATAAATTGTATATAACTGGTATCAGAAACCTACGTTTTGTGGACGTTATTTAAATTATTTCTCTCAATATCCTCTGTACTAGAAAATTAGAGTTTTAATGAATCTAATAGATAGAATACTATTCTTATTGCATCCTTCTTTCCACGTTAAGAATTTCGAAAATTATCAGAATATTACTAAATAATAGTTACCTTTTGCATTTGATTTTTTCCACCATAAATAAAAGATTGCATAAGAAATTTTTTGAATGGAACAGTCTTGATAACAATCAAACAAATGATAAAAAAATAAAAAAGAAACAAATTTTCTTTACAGTGCCTTTTATTGCTGGCGTTTCTGAAAAAATTAAAAACTTTTTAAAGACAAACATACTTAAAATAGCGTATAAAGTTATCATCATATTAAATAACTATATTAGAAAGACTATACAGAAAGACAAACTTCCACATATGATGCATACTGACGTAATTTATAAAGTTGAATGGCAAGGACTGTGACGCATCATATGTGGATCAAACAAGAAGGACTCTCAAAACAGAATTAGCGAACATAGAAACCATATCAATCGAAATACAAACCAAAAATCAGATATCACAGAACATCGACTAGAAGAAGCACATGATTTCGACTGGGACAACGTTAAGATTAGATCAAGAAAAAATATTAAATAAAAAACTCATATCAGAAATTTTCATCCACAAACAAAAAAATAATTAAAATATACAGACACGTAGTCATTAAACGAAGCATATGATTTTTTATTTGAAAATAACTGAGTTTTTCCTCTCTTCAATATCTTTGTTATTTTATTCGTGATTTAACTCGTGATTTGTACTTTAGCTTAACTTTATTTAGATGTATCATAACGTCCGTACAGATGACACATACATTTTATAAGCTTAACGAATATCATGTAAGTTTTCCAAATTAGTAGTTGTTCATGACTTTAATGTATTAGATTATTATTTTTTGTCAACACTTTTTTATTTTTTTAATTATGTTAACAATGAGATATCGGTTATATCTGTACAATGCGTCCGGAAATTCAATGAATTTGTTTAATTTGCATTGAAAAGGATTTGAAGCTGGTTCAAAACGTATGTATAAGACATTAGAACTAATAAATCTTATTACGCATTGACATTCTGTCTTTGGCTTCAAAAAGCATCAACTTATGGACTAAAGATTCATCTGTAATGAGTCTATTTACAACTAATATTCAATTCATAAATTATAAATTATATTTATGTATGTTCATACTTAATACCAATTGCTTTCAACATGTCAAGTATTGCCTTGTTAATTTTTTTAGCGATTTCGTAAAACTTTGAGATTAGTATTATTTTATAAAATGCTACGATAGAGAGTATTATTTTATGAAACGCTAAATTCTAATTCTATGGATAATGAACATTTTACTTGCACTTTTATTACTTTTTTCTGTATAACTTTATTTGACATCTCTGAGTTACATTTAAGGATATTGATATTATAAACTAAAAATTACCGAAATGTATTTCTAAAATGAATCTTATAAAGATTTAACACATTATAATTACATGGTAATGTTGAAATAACACATGCATAATAATTTCTTATATTAAAATAATACTGCATTTTCTGCAATCAATATCATCTCAATTAAAAGCGGTATTTTAAAGGAAATATACAATATATCTTACATCAAAACATCCTTTCATACTATTTAAAATACTACAATCAGTAGAATTCTGATTTTTAGCACGATAATGAAGCGCGCGGAGAATCGCTGCGTGCTTTGATGATGAATATGCCGCACGCTAGCCAAAATGTTTTTATATAATACTTCAACAAGCAGTCAGTTTACTCACGCGCTCAACAGTTCTTCACACGTGCACCATAATCGTGCCCGAACGTTTGAATTGTAGTAAACATTTTACTGGTTTATACAAAGAATCAATAAAATATATGTGTATAATGCACGTAATATGTCATTCAAAAGAGAAGAATAATTTGGGACCGCTTGGTATCTTAATGTCTTGCGCTATAAGGCATTCACTTGATTCAAGATACAATTTGTTTATACACTGGACTCTGTCACTTATACACTGAACTACGC
>NW_017305916.1:1562223-1564491 GCF_001594115.1 Trachymyrmex septentrionalis
ATCATTTAAAAGAGAAGAATAATTTGGGACCGCTTGGTATCTTAATGTCTTGCACTATAAGGCATTCACTTGATTCAAGATACAATTTGTTTATACACTGGACTCTGTCACTTATACACTGAACTACGCTCTCGCGCCAAGGTCTTACTCCAAGCGCTCTTACTCCAAATTGCGTCGGTACACACTACGAGAATGTAATGAGGGTATATTTTCTTATAACATTGCCGCAAAATATTTGTTAATATAGCATATCATTATTTCAATAGGTTGATGAAATTGTAGCACTTTTTATACTCTTAGTGTTATTACAGAAAATTATTAAATTACTGGTTATGCCATACATTTTTTCGCGTGCAAAAGAAGTTTTGCGGAAAATTAAGAAACGTTTAACAATACGTTAGTCGCTTTATAATACGATATTATTTAGAATATCTGCGATATTTTCATTTCTAAACTTA
This sequence comes from Trachymyrmex septentrionalis, assembly GCF_001594115.1. Classification (NCBI taxonomy): domain Eukaryota; kingdom Metazoa; phylum Arthropoda; class Insecta; order Hymenoptera; family Formicidae; genus Trachymyrmex; species Trachymyrmex septentrionalis. Next base: position 1,562,682 of record NW_017305916.1, read on the forward strand.
TTCCGTCTACTGAGTAAGATGGTCCCTTCTGGCAACCATCTTATTGGCGAACATTATTACAACATTTATCGAATTATGTTAACAGCGATTGGTTTGTGGCCTTATCAAACTCCAATTGTTATGCAAGTGCAATCAGTATTCTTCCTTAGCGCATATTACTTTAGTCTTTTGTTTCAGGTATTTCTCGATCCTTCTCTTCTTACACATAACGCTTTTTTGAGTGATTGTTTATTATATAAATTCGGTGTATTGCATGATACTTATATGTTGCAGTTTACGACTTTTTTAACAACGACGTGCAACTTGGAATTTATTTTTAAAGAATTTTCATATATTTTCGTTACTATATTATATATTATACATTATAATAGTTATTATTTTAATTCCAAAGAAGTAAGTATTAGTTACAGTTTTATTTTTTTGGCGGAATCTTTTTATATTCGAGAATTTTAAACGTTGCAAGTAAGAGAAATTTGGGGAGAAACAATTAATGTTTAAATGATAGATAAAATACTTATTAAATCAAATAAAATTGGACTGGAATTCTATCGAAGATAATGATGAAATTAGAATATTAGAGAAATATGCTATTGAAAATCGCCTTGTAACATTAATTCTAAGTCGTAAGTAAGTTATAAAATATATTATAAATATAATTTTTAATATATACCCCTCTTTTGAAATTGTTTGCTTAAGATAATTAAATTTGTATGAGATCTTGTTATTTTTTACTTTTTCAGTTTGCGTTGCATTTGGTATATTTCTTCTCATAACTGTAGAATTGATACCTATTGTTCTTGACACTGTCATACGTCCAATGAATAAATCTCGATCACGTAAAGTATTAATAAATTTCGAATTTTTTATTGATGAAGATCAGTATTTTTATATTTATTTAATACATGAAATCGTATTAATGCTAATTGGAATGTTTACGGTACTTGCAACTGGGACATTATCACTAGCATTTCTGAGTCATTGTTGCGCAACTTCTAAAATAACTAGGTAAGTGCCTATTTTTAAATTTTGCTAAAAGGAAAAATAATCCATCTTGAATTTTTGATTATGTGCAAATTGATTGCAGTAACATTATCGGAAATACAGTGACTAAACATACACTTCAAATTCCTGCTTATCGCAAAACACACGTAATGTGTCAGAGAGTTAATCGTGCTATTCATATTCATAGAAAATCTATTCAGTTAGTTTTTTACTTTACTATTTTAACACATTTTTGTTATCTATTATGCATGACAAACATTAATCTTAATTTTAAAGAAGCACATTTATTATATATTTGATTCAAAGGTATGAAATAAATTTTTCTTCGCTTTTAAAGGTTTTCCACATTTTTTATGAATATTATGAACAAATGGTTTTTTGCTATAGGAATAATCGTCGTAATGTCTTTAAGTTGCAATCTTTTTCGAGTAAGTAACGGATTTATGTATGTAGTAATTTATTTATGCCTAACGTTTAATTTAATCTTTATTATTATGAATTCTTATACATTATAATATTATAATTGATACATAATATTTTAATTAAAATGTGAAATTTAATATAATAATTTTTGTAGCTATTCAATGCATTAACAGTATCACACGGGATTTCCGAAATAGCACTAAGCATCGCTATGGTAACAGCTCATTTTATCCTGATGTTTTTATTTAACTTTGTTGGACAATCATTTATCGATCATAGCGCAGAAATATTTGATGCCGCGTATGTATCATATAAAAATTAATTTCCAATAATGTATGTATGAAACAAATTGATTTTTCGACAAATTCAATATTTACATCTTGTA
>NW_017305916.1:1564577-1565548 GCF_001594115.1 Trachymyrmex septentrionalis
GTCGCATCGCGATCTATTGCTAATGCCAATGTTACGTGATCCATTCACTTTGTCACTTCTCTCTGATGAAGTAAAGGCAAGATTCACGAAACGTTGGCATTAGCCAATGAGTCACGATACAGCAATAATCCGTAAACTATTTGGCACTTCCGATATAAATCAATTATTAAGAATAATTATGGAAATTATGTAAATCAGTTATTTTATATATAATTAGTTTATTTGTGAACAAAGAAATATATGCATACTAATTTATAAATTCTTTAATATAATACGCAGTTTTTTGTCGAGAGGTTTCAGTACATAAAAGTGTATGAAAATACATGTATAGTTCGGAAGTTCACATCAAATCCCAAGCAACAATTCGACGTTCTTGGAGGTCCGAAGTATGTCTAAAGATTCGGGTTATGTCACTGTATATTGAATGTATAAAATACATCCCCAAAGACATCCCTAACGTTATTTAGATTTCAAATATTAAAGATATTTACAAAGAGATTTAAGGGATGTCCAAGGTACATCGTTAATATATTCAATTTTTAAACAGTGCATGACAGCGTCACTAGCGGGACACAACAAAGTTCAATTACTCGTATTTAAACAATCTCATCGAATAGAATAAAATGCGCAGTATGATGAGATATCTCAATAAAATAATTTTGTTCTCTTTTTGATGAAATATGTAATAAGATGATGCTTTTGAGAGTGAGTTCCTATAATTGGGCTTTAAGATGAAAATTCATAAACGTTTTTTTTTTGACAGTTTTCAGATTTTGCTGATGGCGACTGTTCAGTATTCTTCTCTTTTTCTTAAATATTTGTATATAAGAAAAGAAACATATTTTCAAAATTAATTCTCAGTGCCGTTTGAGATTGGATGTACTAACAACGTCCAGTAGATACAGTTAGTACATCTTTTGGAGGTGGCACAATGTGATGTCTTTGGGGATATACTCGGTACGTCCATGCAT
>NW_017305916.1:1565648-1567050 GCF_001594115.1 Trachymyrmex septentrionalis
CGTCTTTTGGAAGTGGCACAATGTGATGTCTTTGGGGATATACTCGGTACGTCCATGCATAATGAACGCGATGTCGTTTGGACGACTATACGACGTCAATTGTTGCATGGGATGCGCAACCATTGAAAAAAAAACATTATACAAAATAAATGTTTAGTTTAACAAAAAATGCATAGAAAATTTGATATAAGTTAAAAAGTATACCTAATATAAGTATAGATGAATTCGTGCGCTATCGGCTATTTTGACGCAAAAAATTAAACATTCCGTTGCGATACTTCATCAATATAGCGACTTTAAGTGCCTTGGATGTCAAGTATACACTTTATATACACAATATTTGCAAATTTGTTACACTTTTAAAATGCAAAAAACAGCTACCTATAATTTAAATGCGCAAACATAATAAAAAATAACTTTTATAAATAATATTAAATCTAACATTTTTTATATTTCTAGTTACAGTACAATGTGGTATTTAGCTCCATTATCAATACAAAAATTGCTTCTATTTGTGATGCAAAATTCTCTGAAAACTCACACCTTAAAAGTTGGATATTTTTATGTAGCATCTCTAGAAGGATTTTCTACAGTAATAAATACTTTATAGTGAACTAATTGTTCTAGAAAAAAATTTATCTTCTCTTTTATATTGTACTATGTGTATTTATAAAGATAGTAATGTTAGATGTTATATACGATATTAACAATGAAATATGCAATTAATGATTACGATATAAAGATTAAACTATTTTTTTTTAGCTTGTAACTACAGCAATATCATATTTTACTGTAATATATACCACGACGAGAAAATAAAAATTTCTAATTGATTATAAATCCTTAAATGTAGTGAATATATATATGTAGTGAATAATAGTTATACTGGAAACAGACGACTATAACAAATTTCTAGGTACGTAATTATTTCCTCAAACAAAAATCAGAAATTTTATATATATAATTTAAATTAAAATAAATAATAACGATGTAAAGACTCTTAAATGTAAACGTAAATAAACAAACAAATAAACGGCGAAAGAAGAGTCAGTAGGTTAAAAAAACATTTAATTAATTAGAATTATTAGGCGACGATACATGAACAGATACGGAACGGCGCATATAAATGTGTAAATGTATAAAAATGTATGAATTGTTTTTTACTTATTTTTTACTTATCGTTTATTTTTTCGCGGTTTACATCTGAAGAGGGCTCAATCTCGTAGCCGAAACTTGTTATATATATATATTTTTATACATTTTTATACATTTACACATTTATATGCGCCGTTCCGTATCTGTTCATGTATCGTCGCCTAATAATTCTAATTAATTAAATGTTTTTTTAACCTACTGACTCTTCTTTCGCCGTTTATTTGTTTGTTTATTTACGTTTACATTT
>NW_017305916.1:1567150-1574392 GCF_001594115.1 Trachymyrmex septentrionalis
TAAAATATATCCTGTATTAATATTAGCATTAATATCATAAAAATAATTTTAATTTTTAGCACATGACATATAATACATAAGCAAACAGAGGTCATACAACAAAAAATGTTTAACAAAATGAATCATGATTCGTACTAAAGATTCTTTAATAACAGTCTAGGCACTAGTTTTGCAAGGTGTCTAGTTTCAGTAAAATCACGAAAAAGAAGGTACAGCCACTATTTCTTTCCCTTTCTATTCTATTTTTCTATTCTATTATTTTCTATTTCCTTTCTACTTATTTTTTTTCTAGGAATTTTTAAAATGACTAATCAATCAAAACTGGCTGCCATATATCCAGGCTCTTATTAAAGGGTCACTACCTATGAGCAGCGAGAGAAAACTTCCCGCGTTTCTGGGTGGTTGTATCTTACTACATGCTTGCATTTGGTGATAGATGGTGTATATACATTCCTTCTGGAATATTTAGTAATTAATTTCTTATTAATTATTATGAAAACTTAAAAAATTAAAGAACTTTTCCATATGGATTTGTCTACAGATTTATTTACATACAAGCCTTGTGTTTAAAATATTGACGTTCTGTATAACAAAACTGAAAATGTAACAAAGAGTTTTCTAATATAGTTTATATCATTATATTTTTTTATCTTATTTCATAATTATGACATTATGAATAAGAAAAAATTATTAACACAATTTAACAAAAAAAAACTCTAAAACGAGACTAATTATTTCCTAAAAGAATTATTTTTAGTAGTTTTATGGACGCTGAATCCGAATATCGTGGTAGAATTGTTCTATTATGTCCCAATTTTCAGAAATTGGCTGTTAAAGTTGCAAGAAAGAGCTATTTTCACGTATTTTGTCATATTATAACTATGAAATATAAAAGCAACATCTTGAAGTTCTTGTAGTCAATATTTATTAGATATGTTGTTACGACTTCCAATCTTTAAAGAGAATTTTTTGTGTTTGTTATGGTTAACAAGTTATTTATTATTCGTACGGTTCTGTTGCGGAAAATCTGTGAATTAAATCAATGACATTTTATATATATCAAACAGCTTTCAACTTTGTTTATTTGAACTTAATTCTTTTTTAAATCACTAAGTACAAATGTTAAAATTGACAAATCGAAAATTTCCTACGTTTGCCTTTAAGATGTCTACTTCCTAAGGACGATGGAAAAACCTGTATTCTGTTTCTCGTGCAATTATTTTTGAATTTTTAATTATGTTTTTTGAACATCTTGGTTTTGATACATTTACAAAGGATTTTACATAAAAATATTGCATTTTAATGTAATTTCTTCCCATGACGTTTTTTTTTAGTTTTTGTATTATTATTTTAATTGAACTTCTTTTTCATGAAATTATTTTTTATTTCTTTCTTATATTTCCGAACAACCCTATTTTGAATATTTGTAAAACGGTGTTTTCCATTATTCGGAGCATTTTCAAGTACAGGATCTTAACAAAATACTTTTTTCCTATCATCAATCTCAGACATTGCTTTCGCACTTTTAGATTTTGACATAAATCGGAAGGACATACGTAAACAAATTTTCGTACGTGCAAAAGAATGTGCAGGAATTTTTGTGCACTTCCGGGTAATGGATCTCAACGAACATTTTTTCTATCGTGAACGATCTTACAATTAGATGCAAGATCAAATATAGGAAATTTTTGATCACACGTATCGTACGTATTAGAAATCGTCAATTGTCTGCTTGTATAATTTGGACTTAATTTAATTTTCGCTTCACGAACTCTCTAAACTTCTGTTATATGAAGTACATGCATTCAATAGAGAAGATTATTTTCGAACATCTGGAAATGCCTTTCACTATAAGGTATATTTCGGATACTGTTCATTTGTCCACTGAAGTTTGTCACATTATGAACTGTTGTCCCTACCAAGTGGCGCTAACTGCGCCAGTTCAGATTATAAGAAAATGAGATGTATATTTTCTTATAACATTGACAATTTCCGCAAAATTAGTTTTTAATATACCATTATTTCAAATAGTGAACGAAATTATAGCACTTTTTATTCTCACTCCGTAATTACAGAAAATTATTAAATTACATATTGTAGCTTATTATATATTTTTCTCCTAAACAAGAGATAGCTTGCGGAAAATAAAAATATATTGAGTACGATGTTATTCAGTAATTCTGTGATATTCCCATTTGCACGTTTTTCGTCTACTAAGTAAGATGGTCTTTTCTGGCGAACGTTACTATAACATTTATCGGATTATGTTAACAGCGATTGGTTTATGGCCTTATCAAACGCCGATTATTATGCAAGTGCAATCTGCGTTCTTCCTTGGCACATATTGTTTCATTCTTTTATTCCTGGTATTTCATAATCTTTTTTTTTACACGTAACGTTTTTTTACGTGTTCTTTAATACATAAGTTCAGTATATTGTTATCTTACTTATGTGTTGCAGTTTACGAGTTTTTTAACAACAACGTGCAATTTGGAATTTATTTTTAAACAACTATCATATATATTCGTTACTATATTATCTATTGTATTTTATAACGCTTATTATTGTAATTCTAAGGAAGTAAGTATCATTTATAATTTTATTTTTATGGAAAAATCTTTTTAACCCTTAATTTCCGTAAGAGGAATTTTTGAAGCAATAAATGTGTAAATGATAGGTGAAATATCTATTACAACAAATAAAATTGGACTGGAATTCAATTGAAGATAGTCATGAAATTAGAATATTGGAAAAATATGGTAATGAAAATCGTCTTCTGTCACTAATTCTAGGTTGTAAGTAAATTATAAAATAATTATATTACAATTTTCAATATATGTGTGTGCTTCTCTGTTTGAAACCCGTTTACTTATGATAATTAAACAAGATTGTATGTCATCTTGTTATATTTTACTTTCCCAGTTGGCGTCGCATTCGCTATATCTTTTATTATAATTATTGAATTGATACCAGTTGCTCTTGACGCTGTCACACCGATGAACAAATCTCGGCCACGTAAAGTAAAAATAGATTTCGAATTTTTTATCGACAAGGAACAGTATTTTTATATTTATTTAATATATGAAATCATAACAATATTAATTGGAATATTTACAATTCTTGCAACGGGAGCATTATCATTCACACTCATCAGGCATTGTTGCGCTACTTTTAAAATTGCTAGGTATTTACGTATCTTATAATTCTGTTAAAAAAATAATGTATCTGGAATTATTGATTATATAAGTTGTTTGCAGTAACGCAATTCAAAATACTGTGACTAAACATACACTTCAAATTCCCGATCATCAGAAAACACATGTTATGTGTCAGAGAATTAATCGTGCTATTCATATTCATAGAAAATCTATTCAGTTAGTTTTTAATTTACTGTTTTAATATTTATCATTTACTGTATACATGATGAATATAAATCTTAATTTTAAAGAAGCACATTATATATTTTATTCAAAGGTATGAAATAGATTTTTCTTCGCTGTTCAAGATTTTCCACATTTTTTATAAGTATTTTAAACAAATGGTTTTTTGCTATGATGATAATCGCTGTGATGTCTCTAAGTTGCAATCTTTTTCGAGTAAGTGATGCATTTATATATGTAGTAAGTTATTTATAACTTTTAATTCTAAATATTTTAATTGAAATATGAATGGTAATATAATTATTTTTATAGCTATTCAATGCATTAATAGGATCACATGATGTTTCCGAAATAGCAGTAGACATCGTTATGGTAACAGGTCATTTTGTGCTGATGTTTTTATCTAATTTTGTTGGACAATCACTTATCGATCATAGCGCAGAAATATTTGATGCCGCGTATGTATCATATAAAAATTAATTTCCAATGATGTGTATGAAAACAAATTGGTTTCTTTTCCAATTTTTTTTCGGATTTTTTAAATTCAGTGTTCACATCTCGTATTTAACTTATTTGTTGAGGAAAAATAAATAATATATAAATAAATATATATAATATATAGAAATCAATTATACTTTTAAAACTTTCATGGATATTCTCCTCAGAAGTGCCAAAGGATGCGGGTTATCGTCATGTCGTGATCCACTGCTAACTCCAACGTTTCGTGAATCTTATCAATAACATCATCACTGTGTCAATGCGCTTCTCGCTGTGATGAAGTGAACAGCAAAATTCACGACGTTGCCATTATCAATAGGTCATGTCACGGCAATAATCCGTAATCCCTTTGGCACTTTTGATGTAAATCAATTATTAAAAATAATTATAGAAATTATGTAAACGAATTATTTTTTCTGTAATCACAGGTTATTTATGAACAAAGAAATATGTGCATACTTATTTTATGTATTTTTTATTTTAATATGTATTTATTTGTCGTTGAGATTTCAGTACATAAAAGTGCATGAAAGTACATGTACAGTTCAGAAGGCCGAAGTTCACATCCCAAGCAACAATTCGATATTTTTGGGGGTTCGAAATATGTCTAGAAATATCCAGTTTATATCGCTGTATATATATAAAATTGAATATGTAAAATACATTCCTAGAACATTATTTGGACATCCCATACTAAAGTTATTTACACAGAGATTTTAGAGGTACATCGTCGATATGTTCAATTTTCAAGCAGCGACATTGCTATTAGAGGGACACAGTGAAGTTCTTTGAAATTATTCGTATTTAGAAAATCTCATTGAATAGGATAGAAGGCATATGATAAAGTTTCTGGATTTCTCAATGAAAAAATTTTATTCTTTTTTTAATAAGATGATAATGATATTATGCCTGAGAGTGAGTCCCTATAATTGGGCTCCAAGATGAAAATTGATAACGTTTTTTGATAATTCTCGGATTTTGCTGACGGCGACGACTATTAGATGTTTTTTTCTTTTTCTTATAAAATTATATATAAGAAGAGAAAAATATTTTTAATTCTTTGTGCTATTTGCGATTGGATCGTACTAACGACGTCTTTGGGGTGGTACATTGTACGTACAAAAGAGAATGTCTATTAGATGTCTTTGGGAATACTTAGTATGTCCATGTATGACAAACGCAACGTCGTTTGGATGACCATATGACATCGATTGTTGCATGGGATGCGCAATCACTGAAAAAAGAACTTTATGTGAGATAAATGTTTAGTTTGACAGAATATGCATAGAAAACTTGGTATGAGTTGAAAACTGCACCTATAATGTGAATTCGTGTGCTATTTGCCACTTTGACGCAAAAAATTTGAAAACATTCCGTTGCAGTACTTTATCAATCTAGAGATTTTAAATGTCTTGGATGTCAAGTACACACTTTATATATACAATACGTGTAAATTTGTTATACCTTTAAAATATAAAAAACGTTAATTACCTATAATTTAAATGCGCAAGAATAATAAAAAAATGCCTTTTATAAATAATGTTATATCTATTTTATAAATTTTTAGGTATAATACAATGTGGTATTTAGCTCCATTATCAATACAAAAATTTCTTCTATTTGTGATGCAAAATTCTCTGAAAACTTACACCTTAAAAGTTGGTTATATTTATGTAGCATCTCTAGAGGGATTTTCTACAGTAATAAATACTTTATAGTGAACTAATTTTCAAGAAAAAAATTTGTCTTCCCTTTTATATTGTATTTTATATGTATTTATAAAGACAGTAATGTTACATGTTATATATCATGTTAACAATGAAATATTTGCGATTAATGTTTGCGATATAAAGATTAAACTATTTTTTTTAGCTTGTAACTACAGCAATATCATACTTTACTGTAATATATACCACGACGAGGAAATAAAAATTTGTAATTGATTGTAGAACTTTAAACGTAGTGACAGTTATATTAGTAATAGACGACTATGACAAATTTCTAAGTACGTAATTATTTGTTCAAGCAAATCATAAACCTCATATTGTTATATAAAATTTAAATATATGCTGTGTCATTATCAGTATTAAAATATCAAAAATGTTTTTAATTTTTAGCATTTGACATATAATACATGCAATTAGAAGTTATGAATTGATAATTATAATAAGATAAACCGTAATTTATACTGTGCGGTTTTACTATGCAGTGAATGCTGACATGGCTCGAATATGCAACGGCAAAATATCCGAGAATAATCTTTTTCTTAGTTAGGGACATATATATTTTTTTTTTACTTTTACTCATTAGAATTGTTAGTGTTCTCAGGCTTGTGTAACACGTATAAATGTACTGAACAATGCCAAAGTCTATTTTTGCCGTATATTTTACTTTTTCTCGTCTTGCCATCAGTAATAAACAGTGATATAATTTATGTAAGAGAACACTGAATAAATAAATAAAATTTATTAAAATGTACTTGTGTACCGATGATTTCACGAGCATTTTCAATATACGGTTATCATATGGTTAACTAAAAATGGTTAAACTTATTTTTAAATATATAATAGAATTGTATAATTCAGTACATGTCCAAATTAGAAAAAGTTATGAGGTAATTTATAAATTATATCGTATATTCATGTATGTTGGCATTTAATACCATAATTGCTCACAACATATCAGATATTGGCTTGTTGATTTTTTTAACGATTTTGTAAAACTTTGAGACTATTTTATAAAAAGTTACGATAGCACTTTATATAAAATGCTATATTTTAAAATTCAATGGATAATGAACATTTTACTTGTATTTTACTTCTATTACTTTTTTCTGTACAACTTTATTTGACATCTCTAAGTTACATTTAAGGATATTGTATTGATATTATAAAGTAAAAATTATCGAAATGCTTTTCTAAAATGAATTATCTGAAACTTATAAAGATTAACACATTATAATTACATGATAATGTTGAAATAACACATGTATAATTATTTCTTATATTAAAATAATACTGCATTTTCTGCAACTAATATCCTCTTAATTAAAAGTGGTATTTGAAAGGAAATCTACAGTATATCTTACATCAAAACGTATTTTTATAGCATTCAAAATACTGTAATCAGTAGAATTCTGATTTTTGGCACGATCATGGAGCGCGCGCGGAGAATCGCTGCGTGTTTTGATTATGTTGAATACATCACACGCTTTTTAGCCAAAAAATTTTTATACTTCAACAAGCACTCAGTTTACTTACGCGCTCAACAGTTCTTCACATGTGCACCGTAATCGTGCACGTCTGAATCGTAGTAAACGTTACTAGCTTTTACAAAGAATAAAAAATATATATATATATATATA
>NW_017305916.1:1574492-1575410 GCF_001594115.1 Trachymyrmex septentrionalis
AGGCACGTAATATATCATTTAAAAGACAAGAATAGATTGGTACTGCTTGGTATCTTAATGTCTTGCATTATAAGGCATTCACTTGATTCAAGATAAAATTTGTTTATACACTGTCACATTGAGCTACGCTTTCGCACCAAGGTCTTACTCCAAGCGCTCTTACTTCAAACTGTATCGGTCCATACTACGAGAATGTAATAAAGGTATATTTTCTTATAACATCGACAATTGTCGCAAAATACTTGTTAATGTACCATATCATTATTTCAATAGGTTGATGAAATTGTAGCACTTTTTATACTCTCTCTCTCTCTCTCTCTCTCTCTCTCTCTCTCTCTCTCTCTCTCTCTCTCTCTATTATTATAGAAAATTATTAAATTACTGATAATGCCATACATTTTTTCGCGTGCAAAAGAAGTTTTGCGGAAAATTAAGAAACATTTAACAATACGTTATTCGCTTTACAATACAATATTATTTAGAATATCTGCGATATTTTCATTTCTAAACGTATTCCGTCTACCGAGTAAGATGGTCCCTTCTAGCGAACATTATTACAACATTTATCGAATTATGTTAACAGCGATTGGTTTGTGGCCTTATCAAACTCCAATTGTTATGCAAGTGCAATCAGTGTTCTTCCTTAGCGCATATTACTTCATTCTTTTGTTTCAGGTATTTCTCGATCCTTCTCTTCTTACATAACGTTCTTTTGAACGATTGTTTATTATATATATTCGGTGTATTGTATCATACTTATATGTTGCAGTTTACGACTTTTTTAACAACGACGTGCAATTTGGAATTTATTTTTAAAGAATTTTCATATATTTTTGTTACAATATTATATATTATAAATTATAATTGTTATTATTTTAATTCCAAAGAAGTAAGTATTAGTTACAGTTTTATTTTTTT
>NW_017305916.1:1575510-1580753 GCF_001594115.1 Trachymyrmex septentrionalis
TTTTTTAGCGGAATCTTTTTACATTTGAGAATTTTGGACGTCACAAGTAAGAGAAATTTAGGAAGAAACAATTAATGTTTAAATGATAGATAAAATACTTATTAAATCAAATAAAATTGGACTGGAATTCTATCGAAGATAATGATGAAATTAAAATATTAGAGAAATATGCTATTGAAAATCGTCTTATAACATTAATTCTAAGTTGTAAGTAATCATAAAATATATTATAAATAATAATTTTTAATATATACATCTCTCTTTGAAATTGTTTACTGATGATAATTAAATAAAGTTATATGAGATCTTGTTATTTTCTACTTTTCCAGTTTGCGTCGCATTTGGTATGTTTCTTGTCATAACTGTAGAATTGATACCTATTGTTCTTAATACTGTCATATACTGTCCAATGAACAAATCTCGACCACGTAAAGTAATAATAGATTTCGAATTTTTTATTGACGAGGATCAGTATTTTTATATATATTTAATACATGAAATCGTATTAATGCTAATTGGAATGTTTACGGTACTTGCAACTGGAACATTATCATTAGCATTTCTCAGTCATTGTTGCGCAACTTCTAAAATCGCTAGGTAAGTGCGTATTTTTTAATTTTTTCTAAAAGAAAAAATAATCTATCTTGAATTGGTGATTATATACAAGTTATTTGCAGTAACGTAATTGAAAATACTGTGACTAAACATACACTTCAAATTTCTGCTCATCATAAAACATACGTAATGTGTCAGAGAATTAATCGTGCTGTTCATATTCATCGAAAATCTATTCAGTTAGTTTTTAATTTATTGTTTTAACACACATTTATCATTTATTATGCACTACTAATATTAATCTTAATTTTAAAGGAGCACATTTGTTATACGGGGTGGTTCGTAAGTTTTTGCCAATTGCTTTTGTATAGATAGAGCGGACTAAACTGAATCGAAAAGTCCTCTATCATTTTGCAATTTTTGCAATGATTAACATGATATTATTTAATTACTAAAAATCGCTAAATATTGATTTTCAATAATTTTTTACTCAAATACCTAATACAAATAAGTATTTAAACTTTACAAAAAATCAGCAAGAGACAAAAATTGTTCATTTTTTTCTCATAAAGTTTTGAGAATTTTTTCAGAATTTTATAATACCGTATTTTCTCATATTGATAAAAATAAGAAAACACAGTACTAAAAAGTTGATAAAAATTCTTAGAGTTCTATGAGCAAAAAATTAATGTTTTTGTCTTTTGTTTTTATATAGTTAACATAGTATTTAAGGAAACATTTTTTCAAGACCAATATTCTACAATTTTTAGTAATTAATATTTTGTTAACTATTGCGAAAATTGCAAAATGGTACAGGACTTTTTGACTCAGTTTAGTTTGCTCTACACAAAATAGGTTGACAAAAACTTACAAGACATCTAATATGTTTGATTTAAAGGTATGAAATAGATTTTTTTTTGCTGTTCAAGGTTTTCCACATTTTTTGTGAATATTATGAACAAATGGGTTTTTGCTATAGTGATAATCGTTGTAATGTCTCTAAGTTGCAATCTTTTTCATGTATGTAATGCATTTATGTATGTAATTTATTTATGCCTAATGTTTAATTCAGTTTCTATTATTATGAACTTTTATACATTATAATAATATTATATATAATATTTTTTATTAATATACAGTATTTTAATAAAAATATGATAATAGTATCATAATAGTATATAAATAATATAATAGTTTTTTTATAGTTATTCAATGCATTAACAGTATCACATGAGGTTTCCGAAATAGTACTAGATGTCGGTATGATAATAGCTCATTTTATGTTGATGTTTTTATTTAATTTTGTTGGACAGTCACTTATCGATCATAGCGCAGAAATATTTAATGCCACGTATGTATCATATAAAATTAATTTTTAATGATATATGAATAAAACGAATTGATTTTTTTGACAGTCAATGTTCACATTTCATATTTATGTAAATTTATTTTATGATGGGGAAATAAATAAATAAATATGTAAATTATGTAGCTACCTATAATTTAAATGCGCTAGCATAATAAAAAATGACTTTTATAAATATTGTTAAATCTAACATTTTATAAATTTGTAGGTACAGTACAATGTGGTATTTAGCTCCATTATCAATACAAAAATTGCTTCTATTTGTGATGCAAAATTCTGTGAAAACTCACATCGTAAAAATTGGTTGTATTTATGTACCATCTCTAGAGGGATTTTCTACCGTAATGAATACTTTATAGTAAACTAATTGTCTAGAAAAAAAATTTATCTTGTCTTTTTTATATTATATTTAATGTACATTTAAAGAGACAGTAATGTTATAAACGATGTTTATAACAATGAAATATTTGTGATATTGCGATATGAAGATTAAACTATTTTTTTTAGCTTGTAACTACAGCAATATCATACTTTACTGTAATATATACCACGACGAGGAAATAACACTCAAAAAATTGTATTTAATTATAGAATCTTAAATGTAGTGATAGTTATACTAGTAACAGATGACTATGACAAATTTTTAAGTACGTAATTATTTCCTTAAACAAATCATAAATTTCATATTATTATATATTTAAATATATGCTGTATTATTAAAATCATTAACACAAAAATAATTTTAATTTTTAGTACATGACATAATGTATGTAAACAGAAGTTATACAACAATAAATGTTTAACAGGATGATATCCGTAATTTATACTAAAGAACTCTCTAATAACAGTATAGGCACAAGTTTTTCTAGTCCAATATCCACAAGGTATCTAGTTTCAGCAATATTATCGCAATATTTTTTTTATTTCTTTATTTTTTTTTATTATCTGTTTTTATTTCTTTTCTATTTTATTTTTGTTTTAGGAGTTTCAAAAAAAGCGAACCAATATCAAAACTGACTATCATACGCCTAGGCTTTTATTAAAGGGTTTCTACGTATGAGCAGCAAAGGAGAACTTCATATACCATACTTGCATTTGGTGATAATGACTAATGCCAATTTCCATCAATGTGGATTAACTTTAATCTTGATTCAATTTACTCTTTGTTTTTTTTTTAATCTTTAGAACTAGAACAAGACGAAGAGTAAGTTGAACAAAAGTTTAAAGTTAATCTACATTGGTGGAAACGCGGGCATAAGTATATATACGCTTATTTTGGAATATTTAGTAATTAATTTCTTATTAATTATTGCGAAAATTACAAAATTGAAGAAGTTTTCGATACAGTCCGCTTTACTTACATACAAGCATTGTATTTAAAAGACTGGAACGCTCTGTATGACAAAACTTATGTAGCAAAGCTTTGTCTAATACAATTTATATTGCTATATTTTTCTGCCCGTTTTCATAATTATGATTAAGAGAAAATAACATAGTTCAATAAAAAAAAAACACCAAAACGAGACTAATCATTTCCTAAATGAATTTTTAATATAATAGTTTTTTGGACGCTGAATTTGAATTTCGTGATAGAATCGTTTTATTATGTCATAATTTTTAAAAATTTACAGTTAAAGTTGCAAGGAAAAACTATTTTCACATACCTACTTCATCATATTATAACTATGAAATATAAATGCGACGTCCTGGAAAAGTTCTTATATTATAATATATATTATAATATATTGTATCAAAACTTAATATGTTGTTAATACTTTCACCCTACAAAAGGAATTTTTTGTGTTCGTTATGGTTAACAAGTTATTTATTGTAAATATAGGTTCTGTCGCGAAAAATCTGTGAATTAAATCAATGACATTTTATCAAACAGCTTTTAATTTTATTTAGTCAATCTTAATTTTTTTTTAAATCACTAAGTACGTTAAAATTGACAAATCGGAGATTTCCTTCATTCTTAAGATGTTTACTTCCTAAGGATGAGAGATCTGTATTCTGTTTTTCAATTATTTTTGATTTTTTAATTATGTTTTTGAACATTCTGGTTTTGATACATTTACAAAAGGATGTTACATAAAAATATTGCATTTTAACTTAATTGCACTTAACTTCTTTTTGGGACACTATTTTTTGGTTTTTTTTAAATTATTTTAATTAAACTTCTTTTTCATTGCATTATTTTTTATTTCTTCATTTCCGAACAACCCTATTTTTTATATTTGTAAAGCGTTTTCAATTATTCGTAGTACTTTCAAGTACAAGATCTTACCAAAATACTTTTTTCCTATCATCAATGGTCTTAAATATTACTCTCGCACTTGTAGATTTTGACTCAAAACACAAGAACAAACGTTGAATATTTTTGATCGTACGCACGAGACAATGTACAGGAGTTTTCGAGCACTTCCTGGTATAGCATCTCAATGAACTATATTTTTTCTATCGTGAATGATCGTACAATTATATGAAGGCTCAAACATAGGAAATTTTTAGTCACATGTATCGTACATACTAGAAATCGTTAATTGTCTGTCTGTTTAACTTGGACTTAATTTAATTTTCGCTCCACAAACTCTACAAACTTCAGTCATATAAAGTATATGCGTGTAATGTATCATTCAACAGAGAAAATTGTTTTTAAACAGTTGATAATTAATTCATTATAAGATATGTTTAATTGATTCCAGATAGAATTTATTTCGATCAAGTTTGTCGCATTATGAACTGCGCTTACCCAAGTTACGCTGAACTACGCAGCGCCGGTCTACTATAAATACGAAATAGGATATATATTTTTTTATAACATTGACAATTACCACAAAAGTACTTGTCTTTAATATACCATATTATTATTTCAAATAGCAAAGGAAATTATAGCACTCTTTATTCTCATTGCGTAATTATAGAAAATTATTGTATTAAATTATATAATCTACATATTTTTTTCCTAAACAAGAAATAGCTAGCGTTGACAAATCGTAAATAATTAACAACTAAGATCGGCTGAACTTCTAAATCTTCGAACATGATATTTCCCATTTTCTCTGCCAATAAAACAATAGACTTTAGTAGATTTCGGGCGATAGATTTCATCATACTCTAAATTAATTTACCGATTTGAGAGGTTCCAACGTTATGAGATAGAAATCTTTATGTACCGTTGGTATCCTCTTTGTATATATATTTTTCATTCTATAAATATCGCGATTCTTTGATTGAAAATAGAATTCTTTTTTTTAATTTAAATTTTACTTATAATTATTTATAAACGACTTCTTGAAAAAGAGACATGTATAAACAATTA